>NW_014577696.1:149990-174990 GCF_000485595.1 Priapulus caudatus
GAGATCCCCTAAGGGTCATTAAAGGATACTTGACAATACAATGACCTAGGTTCCTTGCATATTTTGTTCAGTTAAAATAGGCTTCAATATTCTGCTACATAAAAAGAAATATCCATTTTTTGCAATATTAATTATAAAATATTTTTTTTTTAATTGTTTAAAAATTAACCAGGTACTGTGAATGTTTGCTTACATCTCGGCAGTGGTGCCACTAGCTAGCCCTCTGCTTTCGAACTTGCTCATCCGCCAACTTTTTGGCTGCAAGCTACAAACTGAGGGTGTTTCTGTAATTTAATTTATTTAGGAAGAGAAGGATTGGCAGATATCTTATAAACTACATTTCTAGCCATTTCAGTTTATAATCATAAACGAATTTTGTCGCTAAAATATAACAATTGTTTTGGTTAAATATGCAGTTAGGTATGAATATAATTGGGCACTTTTGTCGATAGCTCTCCGTCTAGTACACGGTGCAAATAAATCTAGCGAAAAAACGCAACTCTGTCATGGTGTAGCCTCGCGGGGTGTCGATGTCAGCAGCCACAAATGAAGAATTTCGAAACTCCACGCGTTGTTTTATGACAAATGTGAATGCATGACTTATAGAAAATTGTAGTAGGTATATCTATTCTAATACTATACATTTGGCTAATGCTTGTGTGTTGTTGTGTGTGTGTGTGGTTTTGTTTGTGTTCGCCCTTTTTCGCATCCTGATTTGTCACTCCAATGCGGCAAAACTGAAGATATATTCAGAAATGCACCACGTCTGGGAGATGGTTTCTGGCTGAAATATTTTTTTTTAAATGTTTTAAGTAATTAAAGTATTAAGTCAAAAATTCGAAAAATGCTATTCGTTCCAATAAGATGGCAGTGCGTACAGCGGCAATCGACACATCAACTATACGTGGGAATGTAGCATCTGCGCTCCTCCTTGATGCCGCCTGTAATATGGTTGGCCCAGCAGTGGACAAAAATCAAGAATACATGACTACTATTATATGCCCGCCATATAATCGACCAATGGGAAGCGAGGAATATATGCCGGCGCATATAATCGATATAGCTTGGCATTATATGCCCGCATATAATCGGAGGCCAAATCAATCAAAAGGAATATGTCCCACATAAATAACTTCGTGTCCCGTTTTGAGCACGCACTTTCCGTCCCGAAAAATCAAAAAGGAATTATGTCCACCATAAATAACTTCCGTCCCCGTTTTACACTTCCGTCTATGGTTGGCCACGGTGGACAAAAATCAAGAATACATGACTACATATTATATGCCCGCATAATAATCGTACCAATTGGGAAGCGAGGAATATTTGGCCCGCATATTAATGCGAATAGCTGCAAATATGCGCCGCATATAATCGGAGCAACACATCAAAGGAAATTATGTCGCACCATAAATAACTTCCGTCCCCGAGTTTGACGCACCTTCCGTCCTCAAAAATCAAAGGATTATGTCCACACATAATACTTTACCGTCCCCGGTTTTACACTTCACCGTCTATGGTTGGCCAGCGGTGGACAAAAAATCAAGAAATAAATGACTACATATTATATGGCCCGCATATAATCGACCCAATGGGAAGCGAGATATAATGCCCGCGTATAATCGAATTAGCTTGCATTATATGTCCCGCAATATAATCGGAGCCAATCAAAATCAAAGGAATTATGTCAGCACCATAAATAACTTCCGTCCCGCGTTTTGACGCAACTCTCCGTCCCAAAAATCAAAGGAATTTATGTCCACCATAAAATAACTTCCGTGCCCGTTTTTACACTTCCGTCGCCGTTATTACAATTGGCATAATGTATTGGATCTGGTATCCGTCCTCAACGCTCTGGCTACACAATGTACGAGCGCTCTGCGACGACAGTTCGGCACGCGAACCAGTCTAGCCGATGCAGACGTGAAAAGACTCAGGGCGGCAGCAGCCATAGCATAATTTGCAAGCGCTAGCATAACATGCCATTACAATTGTATGCAGCGAAACCAGACAATGCGTCTAGACGGTCAAAAACAGGGGACGGAAGTTATTTATGGTGGACATAATTCCTTTGATTTTTGGGACGGAAAGTGTCAAAACGGGAAACGGTAAGTTTATTTATTGGTGGACTATAATTCCTTTGATTGATTGCTGCGCGATTATATGGCGGGCATATATTCGATTATATGCGGGCATATATCCTCGCTTGCCGGCATTGGTACAGATTATATGCGGGCATATAATATGTAGTCATGTATTCTTGATTTTTGTGCACTGTGGCCAACCATAATCCGTCGCCCAGTTTTCAATTGGCATAATGTATTGGACTGGTATTCCGGCTCACGCTGCGCTATCGACATCGTAAGCAGTCGGCTCTGGCGACGACAGTTCGGCCGCGACGCAGTCTAGCGTGCGTGAAAATTCTCAGACGGGCGCAGGCGCATAGCATAATTTGCAAGCGCTAGCTGCCTTGCATACAATTGCCATTCACATGTGTATCAAGCGAACCAGACAAATGCGTCTAGACGGTCAAAACGGGGACGGAAGTTATTTATGTCTGGACATAATTCCTTTGATTTTTGGGACGGAAGTGGTCAAAACGGGGACGGAAGTTATTTATGTGGACTGAATTTCTTTGATTTGATTGGCTGCCGAATATATGCGGGCATATATTCGATTATAATGCGGGCATATAATTCGATTAATATGCGGGCATATATTCGATTATATTGCGGGCATATCATTCCTCGCTTCCCATTGGTCGATTATATGCGGGCAATATAAATATGTAAGATCATGTAAATTCTTGATTTTTGTCACACTGTGGCCAACCAATAAGCCGTATGAGCATATTCAAGAATTGCACCACGGCTGGGGAGATGGTTCTGGCTCAAAAAAAATGCCTATTCCTCAATAGATGTGGCTTACGTCCTCAGATCGCCCCCCGCCCCTACTGGCAGATTCCAACCCCTGCTCACTCTGCTTTGACGTACACCGTACTGACACAGTAGTCAGTAGTCAGTGGCCAGTAGCTGTTCCAGTGTTCTGTTGTACCCAGTGCAGTGGTTTTCTTTTCAGTTACATGAAATATTTAACTTTATCTGTGTCACTTACATGGAGTTTTTATTTTAAAAATAAAGACAACATATGCTGGTTCTACGGGTATACTTTCTGCTAGTATATATAAAGTTGTTCAGCCGAATTATAGTCCGTACTCGCATAACTAGAGAACTCCGCAGCCTAGAGGAAAATCTATATATATAAAGTTGTTCAGCCGAATTAGTCCGTACTCGCATAACTAGAGAACTCCGCAGCCTAGAGGAAAAATAAAGATATTTTCAGAATCAGCACGTCTGGGAGGTGGTTCTGGCTGAAACAAAAATTTAAAAAAGTTAAAAAGTTAAAAATTGATAAAAATTTTATTCAATTGCCTCAATTGCAGGCCTGTGGGAGGCATGATTGCGCTCCAATATCTCGGCCTAGGAGTATCGTAGAGACAAGTGGTTGGTCTTATTTTAGAGAGCAAAGAATGCTGCTTAACGCAATACCATGAAGTTAGTCTAGAACCGCACACAAAGTAGAATAATATTGCTGTAAAACAGCACTATTTTCCCATTTTTCCGCTGTACACTCTAGGTATTTATTAGCTCTTGGTAAGTTGGTACTATCATAATATACCCTAAAACACATAATTCCTTAAGGTGTAGTATCCCTGTAAGTATTTTTACAAGTTTTTATAAATATTGCTAACCATGCATTGCAATTCACATCTCCATAGTGAATGTGTTCAATTAGATTTTCCTATACAGTGAAACAACATGTATAGGATAATTTGATATATGAAATTCAGTATATGTGTTATATCAGTTGGCTATTATATATATATATATCTACGTTTCCAATCAATGTTTCCATTCATGTTTAGCTTTAAAGGAAATGGACCATACACGCACCCTCAATATGCTCATTAGATGTTTGGATTGGAATGCTTGATATTACATGGATGAGGGCGTTACTTTTATCAAACGTTTACATCACTGTTTGAATTCTATTTGGTTATATTTGCACATGCACATGAACAAACTACAGTAATTGTACACTCCTTTCCAGATACTACTCAGCTTTGCAAAAGCGGACTGATAGTTAAAGTAAAACTTGTGTTTTCTTATATTTCATCTTCGTTATCCTTTCTTATAGTCACAAGATAGCAAGCAACCTGGTGGAAACTTTGGTCTGCACACAGCCAACCGCGAGCATGGGCATTCAGGGGAGGCAAAGTTTGGCACTGTCAAGAAAAGTTTCAACAGGTACAATGATCATTTTTGCATACTATTTCAACTAGAACCTAATCTACTGGTGTTTTAGCTGGTACAAGCTTGCCATGTAAAAGTTTATGCATTTTACATGTACTGTAGAATAAAAGAATATATGTGAATGCCAGCAGGGCATGTTAATGTATGTTGTATGTTGTATGTGTGTATAATGTATGTATGTGCTGGCATCTGTTAATTTATGTTGTATTTGCAAAATTAGCCATATTTCCCGATTTGTTGATGTCAATTCTTTCATAATCGAAATTCATTTTTTGTCACAGATTTTCAACATTTGTAAAGTCTGGTGGCGAAGCTTATTTGCTAGGAACGATAAAGACAGTTGTGTCGGATGCTGACCGAATTGCGATTGTGGTGAGTATTTTCTTGTCAGGGTTGACAGTTTGTGATATGCTGTCAGGTGGGTGGTTCAGACGCTTATCACATCTTGAGCATTCACACCCTGGGCTACAGGGGAAAAACCAGAGCTAGGCGAAATCATTGTCCCAGCGAGGGAGTGAGGAATTTATTAGCTATTTGGGCCACCATAGTCGAGCGACTATGAGCCCATGCTCAACATTGTCCAGATTTCCAGATGGTTTTGTAGGTGTGGGTAGACATCTCTGTGTACATCTGCAGATAGTCTATCATTATAGTGCATCAGCAGAGCACAATACACAGTTATTCTCCTGCTAACATGAGTGCTTGCTATGAATTGTTTGCCATCGTGTCAGTTCAATAGGTGTTGGGTTTGTGTGACTGATATAGGAATCAGATGATGGACCTGTGTGGGCAGTGCAAGAACATCCTTACACCTGCAGTGTCACGTCGCCAAAGAAGGATTCAAAGTTTCGCGGCATGAAAAGTTTCATAGCTTACCAAGTCACGCCCTCTGTGAGTGGAGTATTCATGTGTAAATTGTAAAACATTGTTTGTGGAGTTTATAAGTTCATAAATTCAGTATATTCTACTCTACATATCAATAATAGTCATTTCAGTTATGATTTTACTGTATTTGGTGTTTAATTACAGTAGTTTTGGCATGGAAATGGTTAGAAATAGTGTAACACTGTACACCTAACATTGATGGAAATGAGCTACTACAGGTGCATATCATAATGTCATGAATGGAGTCATAATTATGAGATTATGAGTCTAAATGTCATGACTTTTGAATATAGTCTTGTGCAAAAATTCTATCATTTTAAAATTTTGATAGTCGTAAGCATTCATGATGATTTTGGCAGGTCTCCCTGTTCATAATAAGTTTAGGGAGGTGGGATAGGCTATATTAGTTTGGCACGCTTATTTTTCAATTAAATAGCTCTATGTCTTACAGTTCAATATGGTTCCGGTCACAAGACGATACAAGCATTTTGACTGGCTGCATGGTCGTCTAGAGGATAAATTTTGTGTAACACCTGTATCGCCACTACCCGATAAACAAGTAACAGGTAATGTGTATTTGATAGTAGGTGTATCATAACTAGGTGGTAAGTAATGAAAAAGGAGGGTAACTCAAGTTGTTGATCACATAATACATTACATTTACATGCTTTTATCTTGCATTTGGCTTCTTAACCATGTTTACTTCCATTCATTCATTTATTTATTTAACTTGTTATATTTTCATGAGAACATTGTGCGCTGTAATTTTTGTTTGTGCTCTATGTTAACAAATATCTCTAGAAACAAATGTGCTAGGTAGTACATATTTGGGTAAGGTCGTTTGTCTCAACTTTATATTATAAGTATTTATTGATTTTATTCAGAAGTTTATTAGGATGCTCTATAGTATATATGCAGGTAGGACTAAAGTAAAAGCAAGGTATTTCACCATACAGCAATGTATACAGTAATAGAAATATAGAAATTGAGAAATATGATACATGTTTATTTAAAATAATACGTGGAGTTGAAATTTACAGTGGATGACCGAAATTGTGTCTTATTTATGTATTTGATCCGTTAAGTGGAGACTGTCCTAGAGTTCTCAGGGTTAGCTCAACACATCCGTACGTGACGTTATAGGACGATATGAAGATGACTTCATAGAGAAGAGGATGGCAGGTCTGCAGTTGTGGGTAAGCAGGATCTGCAGGCATCCAGTCATCGCAAACTCCGAGGTGTGGAATCATTTTCTCACGTGTGCTGATGAGAAGGTTAGTGTGAGACAGAGGTTGGGGGAGGTAAAGGTATGCATGTGTGCATTATTATGTTCATGTGCGTATTAATGAGATAGAACGAGACAAAAAGGTTCTTAGGTCTAGTTTGGAGACCTAGGAGCAGGTCTACTAGAATATAAACTACTTTAACAAGAGGCACAGTTCAAAAGTCGAGGCCAGTGAATGCCATGAAAGTAATATAAAATTTGCATTCGTATTTGCATGAAGGCTGTTGTCACCTAAATCATAGTAAGAATAAGGTGATTCAAGTAATTTAATTGCAATCAACTTGCATAGCTATATTTAAATACACATTAACATAGAGCATAGAGTGCCAGTTTTAGATGCACTAGATGGCCATGAGTGTTTACAACTATTTGGATTCGTTCACTAATAATCATTTCATCACAGGTCATCTATTCCATTATTTGGGCACAGTTCTGTTTGTTTTGTTTCCTTAGTGAGGTCATTATTATCTAAATGTGTCACTTCAGAGGTGGAAACAAGGCAAGAGGAAAGCAGAGAAAGACGAGTTTGTTGCTGGATCATTCTTCCTTATCATCAACACCCCAGAAAACCCATTGTCCGTTAAAGATGTGTAAGTTTATAAATGTGTTGCAGTCATCATTTAAAGCATTTAATTTATTGGCATTCTTTATTATCATTGTCTAAAAGTATATTTGATTGAACCATTCCTGCATGCGATCATCTGAGGACTGTCAATAAAAGCATCACACGTCTAAGATGTCATAACTTTAGAAATGAACTGCTGTGCAAAAGTTACAACGTTTTAGACTTATGATAGTTCTGCTTGTTTATGATGTTTCTGACATACCCCCTGCTTCAAAAGTACATAGATGATATTTCTGTAGTGAGGAGAAGGTCGACTCCTTCAACAAGTTTGTGAAGCATATGGATGACAGTGTGCGAGATGGCATACAGACGATGTTGGAAAGCTGCAAAAAGCACCGAGGACGTAAGTGAAATTTAGATAACTGTTGTGAACATGGTTCGGCACCTGTGGTCTGGTACATTCGTCAGCATTTATTTTTCTCGTGATCTTCACTAACACTCGACATGGGTATAAGCACGTTGTATGTGCTGCGATGTTCATCTTCTAGCATATGGCTGTGTTCGTGGTACACTCACTTGTGGGTATTTTAATGAATGGTGGGGAATATATAACCGGGGGGGGGACAATTTCTCAAGGTATATTTATTGGGAATCTAATTAAGTGCCACTCGGCGATGACAGACACGTCCTTCCAAGTCAGACACGTAGGCACTTGCTAGCTAGGGCACTACATTAACCATGTTACCAATTTTCAGTCGATTCTACTTCATCATTAACATTATTCCTTAAAGTGATTACGTCACGAATTTTCTATGGTAAAATTTGTAAAATTTTTGTTGCCATTTTTTTACATTAAAAGTAAGAACTAATGGGACTAAACGTATCGTCAAATTCTTACCTGATAAAATTGTTTCTCAGCTAGTTAAAAATCCAAAAAACCCGGACTATTTGATATTAGTGTTCCTAACATTAATTGCTATGGGCTATGTATGCGTCACGAGTGTATGTTCACATCGAACAATATAGTAAAATAAGAAGTATAATGCAGTAATTTAACCATAAAAAGTGAAAAGAATTACTTATAAGTTATATTTTGTGAAAAAGTGGAAATATTTATTTTTTTTTTATTATTAATTTTACGGTGACGTAATCTAACCTACAAGGAAGTGTATGTGGTAATAATCTTATAATTTTTGCAGCTTATAAGCGAGAGTACCAGAAAATGGGTGACGTCCTTATCGATCTTGGAAACTCGTTCAGCTTGGATACCCGACCTTGTAAGTTCGTTTTTTTTCTGTAAAGTCGATTGTAATGTCTTCTCTGTCCTAATTGGTAGGTAATTCAAGCAGTTTGGAATTATTATTAATATCTCTATTATTGAATTGTTTATAATCTACCAGGAGGTTTGTGGGTTGTTTCATTGAAAAGCATCATGTCCTCATTGTAGAAATTGAATGCTATTATTATCATCAGGAGTAAGTAACATCTATTATTTATTCAGGTTATTATTATGTTATATGTCTTGAGGCATAATGTATCCAAGATTAGTGCAACCTTGGCACAAAGCTCTGTTATTAACAAATGCTAGTGACACCTACCCGCAGGAAGTTTTTATCGCATTGTTGGTATTTTTACTGTTATAAAGCTTTACCATATTTGGTCAGAACTCTCCTCGTCTACTCATCCAAACCTGTTGTCACTCATCATGCGGGCAATTGGTGGCAAGTAATTGTTTATACTAGGTGACAGCACCGCTTAGTGCGCGAGATCGGGTTTCCTACGGGTAATATTGATTTTTAGCTCACCTTGACATCGTCAAGCTGAGCTATTGCCATGGGTCGTCGTCCGTCGTCCGTCCGTCCGTCCGTCCGTCCGTCCACAAACATTTGGCTTCGGTCAACGATAACTCAGGAACCGTTTGACCCACATGTTTGAAATTTGGTGTAGTTGTTACTGCTATGCTCCCATATTAAACGTCCTATTTTGGAGCACGCCAGTCAGCGTACTTTCGAGCCACGGCGATTTTTTGGCAAAAATGGGAATTCCCAATAGTCAGTTCAGGTTCAACGGATTTTGCTCATTTTTGGTATGAGAATGAATAAGGGCTAGGGGTTTTGATATTTAAAAAAAAATTATGCAAATTAGGTAGGGTTTGGCAATTATATAGCATATAACGCTGATAACAAACAGTCTGTGGTGTGACACTCGTCTGGTTCGTTTTACAAGATTTCATTGACAATATCTTTAATGCAAAATTGGTATTTCCTCTCCACCCTGCCGATAAAACGTCTATATTAGAGTAAAGTTTTACAAAACATGTCGGAACGCAGCATAACCTATTTATTTCGAACGCCACCACTACAAAGCGGGCATAGCGCCATCTACTGTCACAAATTGTGATTCATTTTGGTTTATAAATTATTATTGCGATATACAGATGGCAATCGTTTCTATAATGTACGTCGATGGTTGCTCAATTAAAACTGACTTCTTCTCACTCACTCATTTGTGTCTTTTTTTGTGGTGAGCTACAGTGTCATTGACACTTTCATTTAGCTCACCTTGACACCATCAAGCTGAGCTATTGCCATGGGTCGTCGTAGGGTCCCTATATACAGAGAGTTGCGCCAACTCAGGATTTGACTCCATGTTGTTTCCAAATGGATCCACACCGCTGCCGCTTAAGTACAGCGCTGTATGGATACGCTGTACAATGGTCCGTAGTAATTAATTAGACTAATCGTGCTTCAATAAACTCAAAATTTACAGAGATTATAGCTAAGACATGTGTCTATGTGTATCTAGATTTCTAGAAATGTAACTCAAATCGTTCGCGCCATATGATAGTTTAATTGTACACTTTCTTACCGCCCATAGCCGTGCGTATATTAACCTGTGCGATACCACGCGTAGATACTTGCTAATTAATTAAACAACTCGCGCTTCAATAAACTCAAGAATCACAGAGATCATAGATAACACATGTGTCTATATGTATCTAGATTTCTAGAAAAGTAACTCAAATCGTTTGCGCCATATGATAGCTTAATTGTACACTTTCTTAGTGTAAACACAGCAGCTAGTCATTTTGGAAGAATAATGACAACTGTAATTCACAAGATAAATGCGTTCCACTCTCCACTCGCTCGCAGCTGTAACATGTGTTTTGCAGTTCTAGAAATTCAGGTACACATAGAAACATGTCTTAGCTATAATCTCTGTAAATTTTGAGTTTATTGAAGCACGATTAGTCTAATTAATTACTACGGACCATTGTACAGCGTATCCATACAGCGCTGTACTTAAGCGGCAGCGGTGTGGATCAATTTGGAAACGACATGCCGTCCAGCGATCACGTGACCGATTTTTTCCGACTCGTCATGGCGCAACTCTCTGTATACAGGGACCCTAGGTCGTCGTCCGTCCGTCTGTCCGTCCGTCCGTCCGTCAACATTTTGCTTCGGTCAATGATAACTCAGGAACCGTTGGGCCCACATGTTTGAAATTGGGTATAGTTGTTACTGCTATGCTCCCATATTAAACGTCTTTTTTTGTCGCCAGTCGACGTATTTTCGAGCCACAGCAATTTTTTGACAAAAATGGAATTGCCATTAGTCAGTTCAGGTTCAACGGATTTTGCTCATTTTTGGTATGTGAATGAATAAGGGCTAGGGGTTTTGATATTTAAAAAAAAATTATGCAAATTAGTTAGGGTTTGGCAATTATATAGCATATTATATAGACACAAACAGCCTGTGGTGTCACACTCGTCTGGTTCATTTTACAAGATTTCATTGACAATATCTTTAATGCAAAATTGGTATTTCCTTTCCACCCTGCCGATAAAACGTCTATATTAGAGTAAAGATTTACAAAACATATCGGAACGCAGCATAACCTATTTATTTCAAATGCCATCGCTACAAAGCGGGTATAGCGCCATCTACGGTCACAAATTGTGATTCATTTTGGTTTATAAATTATTATTGCGATATACAGATGGCAATCGTTTCTATAATGTACGTCGATTGTTGCTCAATTAAAACTGACTTCTTCTTACTCACTCATTTGTGTCCTTTTTTGTGGTGAGCTACAGTGTCATTGACACTCATTATTTTGAAGAACATGACATGATTAGCACCAATTAGTGTGGTATATTTTGCAGCTCTATGATAACAGGTTTTTACATACAATATTTACAGTGGCTCAAGGACTTACAGAGGCCATCCGCCACACTGGCAAGACATACAATGAAATAGCTCAAGACTTTGCTGATCAGGTATATGTGCATCAAATATACGTCGTGTAGAGGTCAACGATACACTAGGGTCACGACACGATACGTATTTTGACATGCAGGTCATGGTACGATACGTATTTTGACATGCAGGTCATGGTACGATGTGTATTTTTATATGCAGGTCACAATATGCATCATGTTAGGTGGACAGAAACAGATATTATAAATTATAAGCTGTGATAAATTTTTTATACTATGTATGAAATAAAATATATTCCATCCTAGGAATTTAGCTTTGAATAATGCTAGTATAATCATTACTTTTTGCTACTTTTAGTTATAAACACCTCTGACTCTGGTGTATTCCATGTATGATTGGTTATTAGCTGCGTTCATACGAGACTCCGTATTTATGAAATACGGTATTTGCGAGATACCGAATCTGAGAAAAATTTGCGACCGAGCGTTTACACGCTGATTCGCGGCTTTAGAAATGCCGTATTTGCGAACTGCGAGCTGCTTTAGTACACTGAAAAAAAACAATGCGTCCAAGTGAACACTCAAGTGAACAATTTGAAATAAACAATGCAATGCACACCAACTGCCGATAAAATACGTAGACTGGTCTGCGCTCGACAGTTCCACTTGCGTTACACTGGAACTGTCGAGCGCGTACCAGTCTACGTATTTTATCGGCAGTTGGTCTGCATTGCATTGTTTATTTTGCATTGTTTGCTTGATTGTTCGCTTGGACACATTCGGAATTTCTCAAGCACGGCAAATAATTCGTCATCCGGGATGCCGCGTATTTCAACAAATACCGAATCTATTTAGATTCCGTATTTCTTGGACCGCGCATTTTGCCTCGTGTGAACGCTAAATACCAAATTTCGTGTGAACGCGGCTAATATTGTATTTTGAAGTTCACAAGCATTGTCGAATGCCATTGTTATTCTAAAGTTATAATATGTATTCTGATACCTTCATAACTTGAACGTATTATGAGTATGTCAAAGCCATAGAAGGATACAGTGTACCATTAGTTACTATATATTTTTATGGCTGAAGCACACAAAGAAATTCTGAGTGTACTCTAGACTGACTTGATATTGACAGCTCTACTCGTAAGCTTGCCATACACAATGCTACGCTACAGGCGCAGTAACAATGTGCACTAGTAAATCAGCATTCTTGATTGTTTTGCATTAACAATTTTGGCTGAAATGCAAGTGCACCACGTATATGCTGACCCAGATTTTCGATAACAGCCGGGGACATTTACATGAGAGTTCATAAAAAAATTTATTAAAATGGAATTACATGTACTTTAAAGAGTTTAGCTTGCCTTATTTACTATTTAACATGCAAAATATTGTTTGTATCACGATATGTTGTTTGTATTGGATGCTGCCTATCGAATATCTTATCCTCAGGATCTGTATCGTGATTCACCGATACATCGGTGAAGCGTTACACCCCAATGCTGGTGTTTGCTAATATCTGATGTTATGTTTGTTATAACTATTAGCTTAAGTGACTTACCTTGAGACTTTCATATTGTAGAGAAGAAATATACATCATTATTGATCTTGGCATTCTTGTTTATAAAAAGTACTGAAAAAATTTATTTGAAGTTTATTTGTAACTTATTTTTAACATTGAATGTATATCTGCACTGCTTTGTGTCTCATTTCAAATGCATCATGTATGTATGCTATTGTATGTAACATTCCATATTTATTCATGACATTTTTTGATGATAATTTAAATTGGATTTTACAAAACACTTGTTTTTTTTCATTATTAGCCACGATATGATCTGGAGCCACTTATTGAAGAAATTCATGAATATAAAGGCATACTCTCGAATTTTCCAGAAATCATTGAGCTTCACAAGGTATGGTAATATTATTATTTTTCTCACTAAATCAGTAAACTGTGATTGAACATTTCACAAGTAGCCCTCCCACGTACGTTCAGGATAGCATAATACAAGTAATTGCTGATTAAAATACAAATTTTTGTTTTATATTTCTACTTTTTTGTTTCCAGGGGGCATTGAAGCGAGTGAAAGATTGTCAGAAACTGGAGGGCGAAGGGAAGCTGAATGAAGCCGATGCATCTGCTATTGCCAGACGTGGGGATGTTCTCTCCTATGCTCTGCTTGCAGAGATCACCCACTTCCACAGTGAGCGTATACTCGACTACAAGACGTACATGCAGAATTATCTCAGAGGCCAGATAGCGTTCTATCGCAAGGTATAGTATTTCCTGGTTGGGAGTGGATTTGAAAGCTCAGATGGTTAACCACACCTGTCTAGACTCGAAAGGGAGTGGGATGGCGGATTCTCAAGTGTGAACCTGGGTAAATTGACCCACGAACTAGGGTGTGTATTTTGGGGGTGGTTATCTCTTTTGTCTAGCTATTCAGGCGGAACGATAGATCTAATATTGGGATGGGTTACCACACTTCAGTAGATGCAGCAGAATGTAAAGGTTTGTGTAGATGACGTTTTTATGTTTTGTATTACTCAAAAAAATAGTTCTACTCCCCCACTTACTGCCATTCAACTTCCATTCAACTGCAGTTCAACTGCCATTGTCCTCGTGAAAATCCATGTGATAGTATTAAATTTTTACATTGTAACAGTTTGGTGTTAATGAATTTCAGATTGCAGACAAATTGGAGGGATCACTAGCCCAGTACGATCAAGCATGATCAGCTATCTATAATGTATGTGTAGCTGATGGTCACACTGAAGGATCAAGTAGATAGACTTATGACCAATATTCAGGGAAGTTCAGACTACACTGACATGGCTGTGTCACTCGCTATGTATGTAGATGTAGCAATTTGTTTGATGTAATGTCGCAAGAAGTCTCCCCAATAGTTTCAGTTTGCTTTGCAGTGATCATAGAAGTTGCGTTTGATGTGTTGAATTTCTAACTGCTAGTTTGTTATTGAAAATTTTATTAACTTGAGTAAAACTGAAACCGGTGGCATTTTAAATAGATGTATTAATAGAATAAACTATATTTTCTCTCTGAATTGTGTAGTTATTAATATAGAGCGCTTGAAACTCACTGACGGGTTTTACATGTTCAAACACTAGTTAAAAGCAATTTATATATTGATGTACTTGCAGTCTTGAAATCATATGAAATGTATTAATTTCTTGTGAGGTTTATATGAACTTGGTATGCCATGAGTATTACGTGAGTGAAAAATTGTTTTGAAACGAGTATAATAGATTCATTATAGAAATGGCCTGCCGTTTACCATATTATTGTGTTGTTGTCATTAGTTTATATTGATTTAAAACTAACGTGCTCTCATTTATTGCCATGTGTAGTGTTAGCAGTAGAATCAGTAAGTTTTGCACTGAAATTAATAACGTTAATGAGTTTCAATAATTTTGAAGCTGTACAGTTATATCTTGTGAGTTTACTTTAGTTGCTGCAGCAGTGCAAAGTCATAACTGTAAAATATTTGTATGATTTATATATGTTTAACATAATAACGTTGCAACACTAAAACACGATTTATGCTACGTAAGAACAGTTACCTATTTCTGTGTCCCCAAAATTTCGACGTTATTTGTAGGTGTTGTAGTGACAAGCTAACAAATATTAGAATTGGAGTTGCTGGATAGTAAAGCAAATATCTCTCCTTTCAGGTGATATGATTAGAATATTATAATTGACTTTCATTGAACATGAAGGTACTCGGTGCATGTATTATCTGTTAAAACCTATATGGATACGGACTGTGAGTGTCAGAAACGGTGATTATATTGTTAATTTGTAGTGGAACTGACTAATTATGCATTACTAGAGTGACGTGATAACCTGTCGTAATAATCTGTCGAATGGGAGTTGTTGGTACATTTCTTGATAACAGAAGTGTGATATTTTTTAATTTGTGTGTTGCCTGTTTCAATATTATAACCAAATCTTCTTGATTTGTTGCATGTACATTTTTATGTTTATACATAGGTGTAGTTGTATAAATACATGTGTTTTTGGTCGACACTTTCAATGCTATATGTAAGTGGGCAACTGACGTGTGTTACAAAGTTTGATGTAATTACGTTGAAAACGATTTTATATTTCATCTAGATTTTTAACATATTTCTGCACACGGTCTCATTCTGTTAGGCAGTAGAGTTGAGCAGTGTGAGATTATGTTATTTCTTAAAGAGTATACTTTCTGAAAAAGTAAAGTTATACTAATACGATTATACTTTATAGTTACAACCGTGCGACTTCCTATACTATATTAAACTAGCATGGTATAATTTCTTATACAATGCAATGAGCATGAACGTTAACCAAAACGCGACAGTACTATGAGAAGCACTCATATATTAGCGACAACTGACGTCTTGCGGTTTGCTGTGCGCCTTTATTTGCAAATCTTTTCATTTCTAATATTTGCCCTTATGCATGCATATATGTGCTAATGAGAGTAAACATTCTGTACGTGTTGTGACGCAATTTGGTCAAAATTGCATATCGTGTTTTGGAAAGTCATCTAGTAGACAGTTGAGCTTATAGTTATTTCAGTTTTTGTGTTATTTTATACAATATAGTGTTGTGTTGCATATATAACTACAGGTAAAACTGTCGCAGTTCTCAAAGCCAGCTTCTTGTGGTCTTCATTCACTAACATGCATGTGTAACTAATTGTGACTGGAGAGTTATCCTTTGGCGTTTGTTTGCTTTGTTGGCTTCTCAGTACAAATACTGACACAAACGGCAACACTTGTCCAATGTGTTGAATATATAACACTACAGATCTAGCAGGCTAGAGTCTGATTTCTATGACGAATAAGTTATATGTGGTGATGGCATATATTCCTGTGTTGTTATCTATACAGAGCAAATGAGAATTTCGATCGTATTTAATATTTCTTTGTAATTTAAATAAATAATTAACTTTTTGTAATTAACTGAAATGTTCTACTGTATTAACACGCGTCGACGTTTGAAATGAGATGATAAAGCAGTGTGTTCTATGCACATATTACTGCTCATAGGGTCTATGTCCCCCAGGGTACTGCCGGAACGTACCCTGGTAACTATCTAGCTGATATGGTTAGGGTTAGGGAGTAGGCGTAGGCGACTCCTAGACTCGGTAGTGGAGTAGGCGAGGTACGGTCCGGCATATTAGATAGTAGTATTTAGTACCAGGGTACGTTCCGGTATACCGGACCGTACCCAGGGTACGTTCCGGCAGTACCCTGGGGGACATAGACCCTATCAGCTATATTACTATAAATTGTGAACTGAATTCCATAGAAAGATTCTTACATTCCTCATCGATACGCGTCGACATGCTTTACAATAGATCGTTAGAATATTATATATATAATACATATTTTAGAGTATTACGTAATCTAGTTGCACGCCGGATTACAAAACAACCCCTTACAATGCCTATTATCTCATTTGACCATATTCTGCAGTATAGGGGAATTCGGGATGCCTCTGGCTATCCATAGATATCTGAGTAATTTTTTCCGAGTTTGTACCAGATTGTGTTGCAGAGGATTTTAACGTCATTTACTAACGGATTCAAATTATTACTAATAATAGGCGAAATAAAGTAGATAAACATTAAGACTTTGGTAATAAATACAAGTCGTGTTTATTCAATATCACTGAAACGGTAAATTTCACTTCAGGTTTCACTTTAGCCGTAGCTTGGCGCTACAATATACCCTTTTCTGTGCTAATATACACGGCGGATGGCGCTCGCGTCTCGTACATAATGGCAAACTCCACGACAGATGGCGCTCTGACTACGCTAAATTATACCCCCGTCAGACCGGGGTGGCGTCCTTACTGCGCTGCTACGGCGACGGAAAATGGGCACAGAGCGCGCCAAGGTCGCCATAAGCGTGGTATAAGCGTGGTGGAAACGCCAGACATCGTGGTGTGGTCGCCATGGTCGCCAATGATCGCCGAGTCACGGCGTTTGTTTTGAGCATGTTCAAAACAAGCGCCAAGGTTCGGCGATCTGACCTGGAACGCGGTGAGAAAGCGGTGGGGTCGCGAAGGTCGTGAGACAAGCGTCGTAACATCTCCATGAACGTAGTACACGCGCAGTACATGCGTGGCAAAGACGCTGCGAAAATGGTAACATTTGCAACGGCGACTTCATGGCGTCCTCACCACGACCCTGTCGTGTCTGCCACGACCCCACCACGCGTTCGGAGTCCTTATGTCGTTGTCATGGCGATGTTACGATGATTTCACCACTGTTGCGCGATTGCACCACGTCCTCATGGGGCTCCCAGTGCGCCTATGGCGTTCTTATGGGGTGCCCACTGCGTTTATGGAGTTCTTAATACGACCATGGCGTTGTTACCAAGGTTGTACTACGCTCCTATGGCGACCATGCTTTTCATGTGCGACCTGCTATAAAAACTGGTGTTTCAAAGTTCATGCATCAGTGTGTCTGTCGTCTTCATCGCGTGTATGTCGTGTTCATCATCATGGCAGAAGATATCCAGAACTTGCTAATACTACAACAATTGCTTATTGTGCAGCAGCAGCTGCAGCAGCAGGCATACAATGAAGCTGCAGCTGTAAACATCATCAGACGGCGAAGAAGAAGGAGGGCAAGGCAAAGAAGATGCTGGGTTAGATCATTTCTAGGTGATGTCCGAAGTTCTCAGTTTGGGCACTTCAACCGCCTCATGCCTGAGTTGAGGCACGAAGATCCTGCATCTTTCCACAATTTCCTCAGAATTCCACCAGATATGTTTGATGAGCTGCTCACCAGACTTAATCCAAGAATCACCAAGCAGGATACCAATTACAGAAAGGCTATAGATCCAGGGCTGAAGCTTGCAGCCACTCTGCGCCATCTGGCATCTGGTGACACGTACGCCAGTGTGAAGTTTGACTTCAGAATCCCATCCAATACCTTGTCTCTCGTAGTGAAGGAAGTCTGCCAGGCTATAGTAGATGAGTACAAAAATGAAGTGATCAAGTTCCCAACCACTCCTGCAGAGTGGGCTGCAGTTGCTGAACAGTTCGAACGTCGATGGAATGTCCCTCATGGATGTGGTGCCTTTGATGGCAAACATGTTGCCATACGAAAGCCAGCCAACAGTGGAAGCCTATATCATAACCACCAAGGATTCTTTTTAATTGTTTTGATGGGCCTGGTAGATGCTGACTATAACTTTCTGTGGATAGACGTTGGAGGTGATGGCTACATGACAGATGCCATGATCTTTAATGAATCTGAGCTTAAGGAGTGCCTAGCTGACGGATCGATAGGTTTTCCACAACCATCACCCCTACCGAATGATGACAGAAACATGCCGTACTTCATCCTTGCCGATGATGCCTTTGGGCTCCATACCAATCTGATGAAGCCCTACCCGCAACGCAACCTGACAAAGGAGCATAGGATATGCAACTACAGGATATCCAGAGGGAGGAGGATAATGGAGAATGGATTCGGGATACTGGCACAACGTTGGCAGGTTCTCCTAGGCACCATGCAACAGGAGCCTGACACAGCAAGGCTCATTGTTGAGGCATGTGTCTGCCTTCACAACTTGATGCGCATGCGGTATCCTACCCTGCAGAATGCAGCTTTGGATTACGAGGATGGCTACCACGATATGGTCCCTGGAGCATGGAGGCAGCATGCCAATATGCATGATGTCGACCAAGCAAAAGGACCAAACAGAGATAGCACTGCTGCCAAGAAACAGCGTGAATGCCTCAAGCTCTACTTCAACTCAGCAGCTGGATCAGTGCATTACAAGACCGAAGTCACCGAAGTCACCGAAGTCACCGAAGACACAGTTACATGGCAAGACCGAATGATATAGACATTGATCGTTCAGTGACTTTGAAAAACATGTTATTGTGTGCTATTCAAGGATACATTATGCAGTGATATTTAATTGTGTGATTTTTACAATTTCATGTTACCCTATGGGCATTGTAATATTTGTTACATTTGACCATGCACTATAGATTATGAATAATTGCGCATATTACTATTATTTTTCATGTGATATTGCGCTTTAATTATATTAAATTGTGTATTGAAACGCTTGTTATTGTTGTTCTTAGAGGGTTATCAACAAAACAAATAATTGTATACAAATAGCCCAGTGAGGCCTTCAAATCCTTTGAAATTCGACATCATTGTTTATGGTTTATTACTATATATATATTCATATATATCGTTCCATATGTCATATTTATTAATATGCCAAGATGCTTTGAAGTCTTTTGTAATTTTGGCACGGCACACGGAGCACGGCGGACACAACATGATGCCAATAGTCCATTTGACCTAGGTTAAGGTGAGCCATAATGGCCCATTTTACCTTCAAAACATACAATACATGTAATAATTCTATGTCAAAATTGCAACGGATAATAACATTTAATTGCAACATATATGTATGTAATTGTTACCAAACATTTTCCATACCCACTTTCATACTGTTCATGTAATAATATAAGGTAAAAATCAATGAAACATAAAATATAAACATAAAATAAGCACTGTCCAGTATCCATTTTAGTCACAGTTCACAGTTCACAGTTTACAGTTTATTTCTGGCTGTTGTTGTTTCCATCCGGTTCCCGGCGCATTTGATCCACGAAGGAGTCAGTGAAACCCCCACTTAACGATCCCAAGTCATCGTTATCCCCTAGGGAAGTGGCACTTGTCCTGGGGACAGAACAGCTGGTGTTGGTGGGAGTTGACGCGTTCTGTGGTGTTTTCCTTGACCAAGGTTGTAAGGTTGTCAGTGTGGTCTCCGGTGCCATCCGAGCTCTGCGAATTCCACACTGAAGTCGACTGGACTGTGACCGCCCAGGACTGGGGAGGAGGCTACCACTGGGGGCACTCCTGGGTCTGGGAAGAGCCAGGTTGCGGGTTGCTGTATTGCTGCTGCTGTCCAGGGTCAGGCTGCCATTGCTGCTGCTGGGGAGGCTGAGCCTGGTACTGGGACTGGGCACCCATCTGGACACGGTCGTTCATATCCACAAATTTGTAGAGTAGCTGACTGTGCTCCTGTTGGAACTGCCTCCACAGAGAGCTGTCGAGGTCCTCCATCACCGACTTTGCCCAGTCCCCATATGTTGACCTCTCGGTGGGACGCACTGTGGGTTTGATCAGGTCTATGATCTTCTCCTGCAGTTGCATCGACTGCCGCCCCCTTTCTTCCAGTGTGGTCAGGAGTCTCGCATCATCAGCAGTGGCCCTGGATGATGAGCGCTTGGGTGAAACGTCCAACACCACAGGCCTCTCCGTAGACTCAGGCCTGGAGGGAGCCGAAGTTGTCGTCATGGCTTGGATCTCATCATCAAGATCGTTCAAATCTCCGTCATCGTCATCGTCTGCAGGCCGTTGCGCAGCCAGCTTAGCCTTGATCTGCAAAGACACAATGAGAAAGCAAGGTAAGTAAAAGGTAAGTACAAAGCAAGTACAACAGTGCATACAAGAAAAATGGGGCAACAAAAGCCCATAGATCTCAATAGAAACGCCATAAGCGCTGCTGAAATCGCACTTTCATTAATAAAGAGTTCGCGCAGAAGGCCCCTGACCTCCCCTCTCTCTCTGTCTCTCTCTGTCTCTCTCTCTCTGTCTCTCTCTCTCTCTCTTTCTTTCTCTTTCTCTCTCTCTCTCTCTCTCTCTCTCTCTCTCTCTCTCTCGTGTGTGTGTGTGTGTGTGTGTGTGTGTGTGTGTTGTGTGATGTGTGGTGTGTGTGTGCTGTGTGTGTGTGTGTGTGTGTGTGTGGTGTGCATGTTGTGTGTGTGTGTGTGTGTGTGTGTGTGTGTGTGTGTGTGTGTGGTGTGTGTGCTGTTGCGTTGTGCGTGTTTGCGTGTGCGTGTGGCTGTGCGTGTTGCGCGTGTGTCGGTGTGCGTGTTGGTGTGTGCGTGTTTGCGTGTTGCGCGGTTGCGTGGTGTGTATGTCTGTGGGTGTGCATATCTGTGGGTGTGCATTGTCTGTGGTGTGCGATGTCTTGTGGTGTGCATGTCTGTGGTGTGCATGTTGTGTGTTGTTGTTTTTGTTGTTGTTGTTTCGCGGCAGCAGACGTGTGTGGTGATGTGATGTGTGTGTGTGTGTGTGTGTGGTGTGTGTGTGTGTGTTTGTGTGAATGTGTGTGTGTGGGCCTGTGTGCGTGTGCGCGCGTGTGTGCGTGTGCGCGCGTGTGTGGCGTGCGGTTGTGTGCGTGTGTGCGTACGTGTGCGTGTGTGTTGTGTGTGTGTTGTGTTTGTGTGTGTTATGTGTGTGTGTTGTGGTGTGTGTGTGTGTGTGTGTGTGTGTGTGTGGTGCGTGAGTGTGTGTGTGTGTGTGTTGTGTGGTGTGTGTGTGTGTGTGTGTGAGTGTGGTGTGTGGGCGTGTGTCGTGTGCGCGCGAGTGCCGTGGCGTGCGTTGTGTCGTGTGTTTGATGCGTCTCTGGTGTGTCTGTGTGTTTGTAGTGTGTGTGTTAATGTGTATGTGTGGTGTGTGGTGGTGTGTGTGTGTGTGTGTGTGTGTGTGTGTGTGGTGTGTTGATTGTGTGTGAGTGTTGTTGGGTGTGGCGCGCGTGTGTGAGTGTGCGCGGCGTGTGTGCGTGCGTGCGTGTGTGTGTGTGCGTACGTGTTGGGTGTGTGTGTGTGTGTGTGTGTGTGTGTGTGTGTGTTTGTGTGTCGTGTGTGGTGGTTATTGTGTGTGTGTGTGTGTTGTGTGTGTGTGTGTGTGTGTGTTGTGTGTGTGGATGTGATTGTGTGTGTGTGTGTGGTTGTGTGTGTCGGTGTGTGTTGTGTGGTGTGTATGTGTGGTGATGGTGTGTGTGGTGTGTGTGTGTGTGGTTATGTGTGATTGTGTGTGGATTGACGATTAGTATGTGTGTGTGAATTGAGATCTGGTTGTGGGTGTGGTGTGTGTGTGTGTGTGTGTGTGTTGCGTGTTGCGTGTGGCGTGTGCGTGTGCCGTGTGCGTGCATTGCGTGTGCGTGTGGCGTGTGCGTGTGTGCAGTGTGTCGCGTGTTTGGCGTGTGTGCGTGTTGCGTGTTGGCGCGGTTGGGTGTGTGTATGTCATGTGGGTGTGTATGTGCCTGTGTGGTGTGGCATGTCTGTTGGTGGTAGCATGTTGTGTGTTTGGCGTGACGTCGTGTGGCGTGTGTGGTTGTGTGTGTGTGTGTGTGTGTGTGTGTGTGTGTGTGTGTGTGTGTGTGTGGTGGTGTGAGTGTGTGTCGTGTGTGTGTGTGGCGTTAGGCGTTGTAGTGTATGTCTGTGGGTGTGCAATGTGTTGTGGGTGTGCAGGTTGTGTGTTGGTGTTGTTGCGTGTGGTGGTGTGGGGGGGGTGCTGTAATGTGTGTTTGTGGGCGTGGCGTGCGATCGGTGGTGGGTGCGTGTGCGTGTGCGGGTGCGTGTGGCGTGTGCGTGTGCGTGTGAGTGTGCGTCTGTGGGCGTTGCTGTGTGTGTTCGTGTGTGTGTGTGTGTGGTGTCGCGCAGCGTGTGTGCGTGCGTTATGCGTGTGATGGGTGTGTGCGTACGTGTGGCGTAATGTGGTGTGCGTGTGTGTGTGTGTGTGTGTGCGTAGCGTGTCGTGTGCGTGTGTCGTGTGTGTGTGTGTTGTTTGTGTGTGTATGTGTGTGTGTGTGTGTATTGTGTGTGTGCCGTGCGTCGCGTGGCCGTGAGTGCGTCGTTCGTGCGTGTGCGTGTGCGTGTGCGTGTGCGTGTGCGTGTGCGTGTGCGTCTGGGCGTGTGTGTTGTGTGTGTGTGTGTGTGTGGTGTGCGCGCTGTGTGTGCGTGCGGTATGCGTGTGTGGCGTGTGTGCGTACGTGTGCGTAGCATGTGCGTGTGCGTGTGTTGTGTTGTGTGTGTGTGCGTATGCTGTGCGTGTGGGGGGTGTGTTGTGATGTTTGTGTGTGTATGGTGTGTGTGTTTGTGTGTGTGGTGTTGTTGTGGGTGGTGTGTGCTGTGCGTGTGTGTGTGTGTGTATGTGTGGTTGGTGCGTGTGTGCGTGTGGCGCGCGATGCGCGTGCGTGCGTGTTGTGCGTGTTTTTATTGCTGATCCTGTGTGGTATTCTCTGTGTGTGTGTGTGTGTGTGTGTGTGGTGTGGTGTAATGTGTGTGTGTGTGTGTGTAATTGGTGTGTGTGTGTGTTGTGGCGTGTGCGCCGCGTGTGTGCGTGTGCGGGCGTGTGTGGGTGCGTGCGTGTGTGTGCGTAAAAAAAAAAAAATAAGCGGGGGGTTGGGTGCGCGCGGTGTGTGTGTGTGTGGGGGTGTTTGTGTGTGTGTGGTTGTTTGTGTGTGTGTTGTGTGTGTGTGTGTGTGTGTGTGTGTGTGTGTGTGTGTGGTATTGTGTGTGTGAGTGTGTTGATTGTGTGTGTGTGTGATGGTGTGTGTGTGTGTGTGTGTGTGTGTGTGTGTGTTGATTTGTGTGTGTGTGTGTGTGTGGGTGTGTGGTGTTTGTGATTGTGTGTGGTGTGCGGTGGGGCCCCGGGGTTTGCCCGTTTGGGGGTGTGTGCGTACGTGGGTGGGTGTGTGTGTGCTGTGTGTGTGTGTGTGTGGGTGTGTGTGCGTGTTGCGTGTGCGTGTGGTGGTTGTGTGTGTGTGTGTGTGTGCTGTGTGTGTGTGTTGTGTGTGTGTGTGTGTGTGTGATTGGTGTGTGTGTGTGTGTGTTGTGTGTGTGTGTGATGTGGTGTGTGTGTGTGTGGTGTGTGGTGTGTGGCGTGTGCGTGTGCGTGTTGCGTGTGCGTGTGTGTGCGTGTGGCGCTGTTGCGGTGTTGGCGTGTGTGGTGTGTGCTGTTGCGTGTGTGCGCCGTTGCGTGGCGTGTGCGCGGTTGCGATGATGTGTATGTATGTGAGTGTGTATGGTCTGTGGGGTGCATGTCTATGGGTGTGCTGTCTGTGTGTGTTGGCGTGTGTGTGGGTGTCATGGTTGGTGTTGTGTTGGTTGCGTGTGTGTGTGTGTGTGTGTGTGTGTGTTGTGACGTGCGTTCGTGGCGTTCGTGCGTGGCGTGCGCGCGGTGCGTGTGCGTGTGCGTCTGTGCGTGTGTGTGTGTGTGTGTGCTTGTGTGCGTTGCGCGCAGTGTGTGCGTGTGCGCGCGTGTGTGCGTGTGCGCGCGTGTGTGCTGGAGCGCGTGTGTGCGTGCGTGAGTGTGCGTGGTGCGTGTGGTGAGTGTTTTTGTGTGTGGGTGTTTGTGTGTGTATGTGTGTGTGTGTTTTGTGTGTGTGATGCGTGCGCTGTGTGTGTGCGTGTGTGTGTGTGTGTGTGGTGTGTGGGTGTGTGGTGTGGTGTATGTTGTGTGAGTATGTGTGGTGTGTGTGTGCGTGTGTGCGTGGCGCGCTGAGTGGCGGTGCGTGCGTGTGTGCGTGTTTTTGTGGCGTCTGTGTGTTCTGTGTGTGTGTGTGTGTGTGTGTGTGTGTGTGTGTGTGATTGTGTGTGTGTGTGTGTGTGTGTGTTAATTGTTGTGTGTGGCGTGGCGCGGTGTGTCGTGTGTGGCCGGGGGTGTGTGTGTGTGTGATGTGCGTACGTGTGTGGCGCGTCTGTGTGTGTGTTGTGTGTGGCGCGTGTTTTGTGTGTGTGTGTGTGTGTGTGTGTGTTGTGTGGTGTGTGTGTGTGTGGTGTGGTGTGTGTGGTGTGTGTGATTGTGTGTGTGTGGTGTGGATTGTGTGTGTGTTGATTGTGTGTGTGTTGTGTGATTGTGTGTGTGTGTGTGTGTGTGTGTGTGTGTG
>NW_014577697.1:5000-12128 GCF_000485595.1 Priapulus caudatus
CTCAGCGATTTTCGGGAAACACTCGACACGTAATAATTTCTATACACGCGTCTATCTCTTATTTCTATTCGGCATATTCGAAAGATATAGCCGCCGGTTTCACCGTAGACGGGCTCAAATCAAGGTTGTCTATGCGCTGTGTTCGTGGTGGCGCGTATTCGTTGGACCTCTAGCTACGCACAGCGAATGAATCAATCTCGTGTTACAACTGAAATGTTTCATGGGCTCGCTTACAAGCAAAAACAATGCGTTTAACGAGCTGAAAAGTGAGTATTAAACGATTCTAGACGGATGAAAGCACGTGTGCCCAAGGGCTCGATTCTTTGCTTAGCACATGTGCTGGCACACGGAAATGGTGTTCCATCATCACCATTTCAGACACTAATGTTCAGACATGGCAGCGAGTCGGTAGTAAGGTCAAATGATTGCCAATTGCGCGTGACGTCATTAAACTACGGCCGACTCTTGCGTGGGCCTAGTACATCATTAGTCCGTGACGCTGCGTATCGAAATTATTCAACCAGGAAACGCATCCATGTTATTGCTCTGTAATCGTGTTTAGCTAAGCTAACCGTTGCAGGAAGTCTCAGAAGCCTCGACCATTGATGGGCGTCATCTCGTTACGCGGGAAAAAATGCATCCGACAAACCGACGATGAAAAAAATAGCCGACAGCGCGGAAACGTCACCCCACCGGCGTCGTCATCGTCATCGTCATCGTCATCGTCATCGTCATCGTCGCTGCCAACGGTTGTCACTCGTCTGTCAGAGTGGTAAAAAGTTTAGGTGGCAGTCGAATTTTTTTTGCGTGTTCGTTATAATCACACTCGTCGGAACTTTGCGCGTGATGTAATAAAAAAGATACAAAAAATGGCGTCCGACGACGGGTGAAATGAGAGGAAAGGGCAAGGACAGAGCTAAAGGGAAACACGAGGAAGAAAAAAAGGGAAAGACGGGTAGGATGAGAGTCAATGGCAAGAGAAATGGGACGGGGCGGAAAAGCGAGAGGAAGGGGAGGGAAAGTAGAAGGGGAGGATAAAGAGATATGCAAAATGTCGGTGATTTGTCTTCTATCCGCCTCACCACGCTGTAGCGAGGTGCAGAGCGAAGGTAACACGAAAATACGAGCAATGAAACGATGTTGAAAACCGAGCAGGTAGGCGGGCGGACGGGTGAGCAGGCTTGTCGGCGGCCAAGTGGCAAGATGGGCTGGCAGGCGGACGGCTAGGTGGGTGGCCGGGAGATCTGGCTGACGTTGGAGATACTATCGTGCTACTGCATCTATGCGTCGACGTCTATATGTGCTCGTAGCACTTTCCGAACCGGCTACTTCGTTTCTTAAATCACAAATGACGATAGACCCGTCACTGCCCTCAGTTCTACCTAACACGTGACGATTTTGCTGCCCCGCCACTGCCTCTATAGCTCTCCTAAACATGTGACAATTTTGCTGCCCCGTCAATGCCCTCGGGTTTACCTAACATGTGGGGATTTTGCTGCCCAGCTACTACCCCTAGCTCTGCTGAACACGTGACGATTTCGCTGCCCCGCCACTGCCCCCAGCTCTACCTAACACCTGACGACATTGCTGCCCACCTGCTCCCGTTCTCCGCTGTCCATCAATGCGTCGGCATGTGTGCACAGCGTGCCTACAAAGACGCCATTATTTTGCTGCCCCGGTTTACCTGAAAAGGTGATCGTTGCCACGCGCACGTGTGCATCCTTTCACGCCCGACGGAGCGGCGGCGGGAACAGTGGCTCGAGAGTGGCAAGGAGAGCGACCGGTCGCAGGGAGTACACGCTACCTGCGCGCGCGACAGCTCTCCCGTGTACGCTGTGGACGTAGTGGTTCAACCGCCGCCATCACGCGCTCGCTGTACGACGCGCCGTAGCTCCGTAAATATGAGCCCAGTGCCTTTTATCTTAATTATATATAATTAATATATAATCAGATATTAACAGGAGATGATATTACGAATCTGTCCCCACGCCTCAGAGCACGTATACGCGCTGTGGAGGGCGCATTAGTTCCGGAGAAAAAAAGGGGCGGTGAAATGGCTTTTATTATTGCGCGCGGACCCCCTGCGCCGGACCCTCCTTTCCACCCGTCGGTGATCGCAGGCCAACACCTGTATGTTAATTGCGCGCGAGAGCCGCGAGAGCCAGCCTAGCCGTCAGCGAGAACACAAAAGCAGACGATTACAACCTGCTGCACACCTCTCCGATGATCTCGCTGAGATTTGCTGCTGCGCGGGTGTCTGCTTACTCGCCGCAGCTATAGGCATAGCGCGCGCGTGTTAGGTATCTATAGCGTGCGTGTACGTGCACGCAGCGCGTGACAGGTATATATAGTGTGCGTGCACGTGCACGCAGCGCGTGACAGGTAACTATAGAGTGCGTGTACGTGCACGCAGCACATGATAGATACATATAGCGTGCGTGCACGTGCACGCAGCGCGTGACAGGTAACTATAGAGTGCGTGTACGTGCACGCAGCACATGATAGATACATATAGCGTGCGCGTACGTGCACGCAGCGCGTGGCAGGTAACTATAGCGTGCGTGTACGTGCACGCAGCGCGTGACAGGTATATATAGTGTGCGTGTACGTGCACGCAGCGCGTGACGGGTAACTATAACGCCTTGCCGCTAAATATGGCGTGCATGCGCGTACACGCAGCATACCGCAGGTAAAGATAACGCGCATGTAGATGTGCGCCCATGCGCGCGTGGTATGAATACGAATACAATAACAACGGCCCGTGTCTATAACGAAATAACAAGCAGAACTCGGCGTTTCAATCTAATTTCAACTAATACTACACGAGTAAGAATGCTGCACCCACACAAGCAATGTCCGCTAATAAACCGACCCCATGCAGTATATGCAAGGCCGAGTGTCAGACCCGGCAACTAACACCGCGTCACAATAAACCTATCTTCGTCACCTGGCCAATTCCACGTAGTGAACCTCAACAGAATGATCGTAATTGGCCCTTCAGAGGCACCGCGGCGGTATCGCCCGCCTTATCACCGGCTATTTAGAAAAGCGAGAATAAAGTGCGCCACTCTGCGCACTTGACCGTCATCAGAGCCCCTGACAATGACGGAATTGATTGTAAGGTGACAGCGGTCAGGCACGGTGTGCCGGTCAGGCGACTAAAGTCTTTTTGTCAACAGGTGCGAAGCGTGTTGCCTCTGCGTTGTAAAACGATTTGTCGGTCAATTCAGTGACGGCGATATCGGCAACACGACCACGGGCACGCACGCATGCACGCACTCACGCACGCACGCACACACTCACGCTTGCATCCCCCCACATGCAAACACACACAAAGAGAGCGGGAGAGACAGAGAGAATGAGAGAGAGAGAGAGAAGAGAGAGAGAAAGAGATAGTGAAAGAGAGCGAGAGAGAGAGAGAGAGAGAGAGAGAGAGAGAGAGAGAGAGAGAGGGAGGCCGGAAGCGCATGTCAATTGTTGCGTATGTCGAGGTTGCTTTCCTTGTAGTAACAAACCCGCCTGACGACTCAACCTTTTTCGTCTGCGTTCCGGCGGGCCCGCGGGCGCGACAAACTTCGTCCGGCCCGTAAACGAAGAGAAAGCATAATTAGCGAATTAGCAGTCAAGCTATTATTATTATTATTAGCAGTCAGTGCCAATTACTTGTCCGGCACGATTCTGAGGTGGTGGAAGGAGGTAAGGACTACTGACCGCGGTGTGAGACGCTGCTGAAGGTTGGCGTATACACTGCATATTATTGGGTCATATATATATATATATATATAACATATAGGTATGTGTATATGTGTAACAAGAGCTAATAATAATAAACCATTATTCTTATTTAATTATACTTTAGGTATCAAAGCTCTTGATTAATGTATAGTATATGTATATGTATTATGTATAGTATATGTATACTGTATATGTATATTTATATGTATATGTATAATGTATATGTATATGATATAGCTGTAATATGTATAGTAATAGTGTAAAGATATGTATAGTTACATATGTATAGTGTATATTAAAAGTATATGTATATGTATATGTATATTGTATATTGATAATGTTAATGTATAATGAATATATATGTAATGTATAAATGTATCACTGTATATGTATATGTAAATGTATATGTACTATTATATTAATAATGTATATTCGATACCGTAATATATGTATATGTATATGTATATGTAATGTAATAATGTATAGTAGTATGTAATGTATAATGTAATTAATTATATGTAAGTATATTATCAAAGCTAAATAAATACCGTAGTATGACGGATATTATCCGAAGGATTATCCGCTCCTGAATATGCTCTATGTATATCCTGTATATAATATGTAATGTATATGTTAATGTATATGTAATATATCAAGGAGCGATAATGACAAATATTAATGTCATTATATTTATAATGAACAAATATAAGACAAATATAATGACAAATATAAGACAAATATTTGTCATTAAGCGCATCTGATATATATGTACTACTGTATTAGATTAGATTTAATAGTGTATATTGTAGTACATATGTATATATATATATTCGTGATGAATCGAACGTCCCATTCGTTCAGACGGAGCAGAAACACATCAAACAAAAAAGTCAAAAGATATCGCATAGAGACAGATCGATGTGTAATTTCTCTCACCGCGATGTCGGCCGATCTGTATGCCGTCCACGTTATGAAGAGCACCTGTCAAGTGCGTCTCTATTAGCCCTGCAATTAGATCGCGGTCCGAATCAAGGGGAGATTATCGAGTAATGCGCTGTACTATATATAATGACACAATATGTACACACACATTACGCGCACGCACGCACGCACGCACCACGCACGCACGCATACACACACACACACATACACCCCCCCCGCCACAACATCCACACACACACACAACACACAGCACGCAACGCACACACGATGGCACAACACAGATATATTATAGAGAAGAATTAATCGGCCTGGTTTAGCGATCAGGAATATGACTCATGAATAATCAGGATTATCGCCGATTAACGTAATGTAGGTAAAATCAAGAACCGCAAAAACGCGAGGCTGACTCTATAGATATGGTAAGAATTCGTCACGCACGGGTGCACCTCGCTGGCTATTGCCAAACTCACCTGCTAATCAAGATAGCCGCGACAGTGCCGTCGAGGCAACGCCATCCTCCTTGCTCTCTCGATCGCTCTAACTCGCGCCCACACTGCACGTATCGATCTGTCCTGTTATCTCCTCTCACCTCCTCCTGTCTCTCCTGTCTCTCTCATCTCTTCTCTCTCTCTCTCTCATCTCTCTCTCGGCATTTCCTCATCTCTTTAGTGTGTGCTGACTGTGTGTGTGTGTGTTGTTTGTGTTTGTGTAGTTGTGTGTTGTGTGTGTGTGGGTGTTGTGTGTGTCGTTTGTTGCGCGCCGCGCGCGCAGTGGTGTGTTTGTTCGTGTTTGTGTAGTGTGCTATGCGCTATAGTGCGTGTGTGTGTGTGTGTGGTGTTTGTGTGTGTGTGTGGTATTGTGTGTGTGTGCGTGCTTGCGCGCGCGTGTGTACGTTGCGCTGGTGTGTGTGTGTGTGTGTTGTTGATTAGTGTGTGTGTGTGTGTGTGTCGTAGCCGTGTGTGCGCGCGGTGAGGCTGCGGCGCGCAGCAGTGTGTGTACGTGCGCTTTGTGTGGTGTGTGTGTAGTAGTAGTGTGTGTGTGTGGCGTGCGTGGCGTGCGTGCGTGCGTGCGTGCGTCACGTGCGCGTGTGTGTAGCGTGCGCTGTGTACGTGTAGTTCATAATGAAAAAACTAGAAATAAACAGCCTCGGCCGCTGGTTTCTGCGCAGCCGCACACATAATCACACTGCAAACCACCGCGCAAGCAATTTATCAACTTCGGCAGCAGGGGAACGGCATCTCTAAAACCAAAATCTTCCAAGATCGGGAGCGATAAAGCTAGACAAAGGGGCTTGATATCAACTGCAGTCAGCGTGCCTGAGCATTATGCGGGTTTCTGTGTAATAGAAATACTGATATTGTACGCCGATAATAACACGCACCGCACAGCACGACTACCACAGACGCCTGTCACGCTACCGCACCGCACGTCATGACCATGCACAGACATCACGTACTTGCACCCATACACACAACCTCCCGCACACGTCTGCAACGTTCTGACGCACGCGCACACGCCCACAAACTGACCGTTCAGCACACACACGCCGTTGACGCACCCCCCCGTAACTCTCTCCACACACACGTTAGCACACACGACATGACGAACACACACAGCACACACACACGCACGACAGCACACACACAACCACCAGCGGAGCACACACGCACTGGACGCACAACCAGCTCACGATACACACAACAACAAACACGCACACACACACACACACACACACACAACACACACAACANTATCTTTTATATCTTATATCAAAACACACACCGGCTTCTCTCAGCTCTAAGAAATATGAATGTTTGCAGTCTTATCTTTTATATCTTATACTTACTTATTAATATTTATTTATTCATTCATATTGTTTATTTACTATTATTTTTACATTTTTTATCATTTTATTTCTTCATTTATTTATTTATTTCAATATTCATTAATTCATTTATCTTTTTCGTCTTTAATTATTTGTTTGCGCATACATTTATGTATATATGGGTCGGGTACTTTTCCTCGTGGCTACACTAACGGAATCTCATCACTATTAATTTATACGTCACAGTAGCGGGTTACCTGTGATCCTACATAATCNGTGTGTGTGTGTGTGTGTGTGTGTGTGTGTGTGTGTGTGTGTGTGTGTGTGTGTGTGTGTGTGTGTGTGTGTGTGTGTGTGTGTGTGTGTGTGTGCGCGTGCGTGTGTGCGTGCGTGCGTGCGTGCGTATGTGCGTGCGTCTGTGTGTGTGTGTGTGTCTGCGTGGGCATGAGTGGGTGCGTGCGTATGTGTGTGCGGATGGCGGTAGGGAGAGCGTGCCTGAGAGCTAGAGTGATTGATTAGATTTTTTTTAAAATAAAAAGGTACAGACAAGGTAAACTGTTGAACGCATGAAAACGTTGGCACACATCGCACGCACTCACGCCCACACAGACGCACGCATGCATGAA
>NW_014577697.1:13803-40483 GCF_000485595.1 Priapulus caudatus
ATGGCAGCTAGCTAGAGCTAACGAAATTATTATCCTGTCTCGATAGCCATCATTTCTCTTGATCTTGAATATCCATATTTTCTTAATTCTGTCTCGAATACTCGAATATCTACTTTTCTTCTGTCTCGCATAGGTATCTTTTCTTTGTCTCGAATATAGCCATCTTTTCTTGTCTCGAATCGATATATTTTCTTCTGTCTCGAATAGCCATCTTTTCTTGTCTCGAATCGATATCTTTTCTTCTGTCTCGAATATAGCCATCTTTTCTTCTGTCTCGAATCGATATATTTTCTTCTGTCTCGAATAGCCATCTTTTCTTGTCTCGAATCGATATATTTTCTTCTGTCTCGAATGGCCATCTTTTCTTCTGTCTCGCATAGGTATCTTTTCTTCTGTCTCGAATAGCCATCTTTTCTTGTCTCGAATCGATATATTTTCTTCTGTCTCGAATATAGCCATCTTTTCTTGTCTCGAATCGATATCTTTTCTTCTGTCTCGAATAGCCATCTTTTCTTGTCTCGAATCGATATATTTTCTTCTGTCTCGCATAGCCATCTTTTNTGTGTGTGTGTGTGTGTGTGTGTGTGTGTGTGTGTGTGTGTGTGTGTGTGTGTGTGTGTGTGTGCCAGCGCGTGCGTGCGTGCGCCTATGCGTGTACGTGTATGTGAGCCCTTGCCTGTGTGCGTGCGTATGTAGGCGTGCGCGCGTGTATATGTGCGCTTGCGTGTATATGTGCGCTTGCGTGTATGCACCCACGCGGAGCGCATCAAGAGCTAATAAATACGTATAGCTCTTGAGCGTATGCTATACGTGTCGTGCAATTGTGTCCCGCAAAACTGTTCGCACACACATACATACATCACCCCCCCCCCCACACACCACACACACATTACTACACCCCCCCCCACCACAACATACAGACACCCCCCCCACACACGACACAGCATCACAAACAAGAAACTTTTACCGTCAGCGCAACCCATGATCGCACACCTGCAGCGCCGTCTCCACTCCGTTATCTGATTACCTCACCTCTTTATCGGTCATTTTATAGACAACAAGCGATTAAAATGCTGCAAAGAAACATTTGGCATAGGCCACATGGACGTTTGGAACCATTCTAATCGGCTAAAAACACACGGGCAGCATTATAGCAGCGTGCTTCTGTTTACATCACAAACTACTATCTTATCATCTAACCCTTGTCGCATCTATCTCTCGTAGGTCGGCATGAATGCTCAAGAAGTCGGCACCGCGTTGTCACTCTGCTGGGGCTGGTTTGTAGTCTGCAGAGCGAAAGCGTCTCCGTAGATGCAACCGAATGTCAACGCAGCAGTGGCAGGTATATAGATAGGTAGGTAGGTAGCGTGTAGCCCGCATGCTCGGGCGCGATGATAACAGCGTCACTGGCCGTGGTGGTGGGGATGATGCGCGCAGCGTGTCGATCAGGAGGCGCTCCAGCCATATTTACAACAACGTTAGAATATAGCAGCTGGCGCGTTCTTACGCTGCCTCGCGGGTGTGCATAGTATAAACACACACCGCAGTACGCATGCAGTACGCACGCCACACACGCCACCGCAGCGCACACACATACAAGCACCGCACACCTGCCATAAACGGCATGACACGCACGCACCACGCACGCACAAGCACGCACAGCCACACACGCCGCTCGCACGCAACACACGCATCGCCACACACGGCACACACACCAACACGCACGCACGCACACACACACCACACATCACGGCACACCCCGGCACTAGCACCACGACGCACGATGACGGACTGGACAGGCGACTTGCCGACACGGATTTGTAGCGATTCACACGCGACTTCGATAGCGTCGGCGTTTTCAGATGCTGGATTACAGGATTTGGCACTAAGGGACAGAGGTAGGATAGACCGCTAATTGTTCATTCACTACGGGCGGACGCTTTTGCGAATGCAGCGCGAGCTTTCAGTTCATTAGCCACCAGTACACAGACCAACCAATCGACTTCTGACGCCTAAACGCACATACAGCACACCGTCAACCACACGATTCACAGACACAGGCACATTGCCACACTTACACCACACGTTTCACACTCACACACATCCACAACAGCGCTGCAGCGCGCGCAGCGCCGCGAGCGTGACGACGCGCCACACATTAAGGCAGATATGTGATATCCGCCGACAGCCTGATAAGAAGCTACGTGCACGGGGCGAGTATTATACGAATCATTGGAGGTGTAGCTTCCTCTATCCGTTCCGTTTCGTCCGTCCGGCATCGCGCCAAGCTGTCATGCCGGCCCGGCCGGGGTGTGTGGTGTTTCTGTCTTCGATTTCGTTGGGACGGCCTGCTGGTTGCGGTTGAGGATTCTATCGTGCTTATGCTGTACATTTGTCTGCTGAGCTAACTCTAGTTGCGTCTACTGTTCTGTCTCCGTTACTCGTTACCGGTCTCACGGTTTGTCTCCGTCTTTCGTTCGTTCCGTCCGTTTCCGTCCGGTTGTTCCGTTCCGTCGTCCCGATCCAGGCATACTAGCTTCGTGTCTATGCCCTGGTTTGGTGGTCGGGATACTGATTAATTTTTCGCGCGTATCAAATTCGGGTCTCCGATAGGCTACGTACTTTGTCGCTGTCTCTGAGTCTCGACAAGCTACAGTAGATGCACCTCGGCGAGCAGTGGGATTGTAGAACGAATGTTTTTATCGCGGTGTTGGAATGTATCTGTAACGCGCCAGCGGTGGTCACGAGAGAGCAGACGCAGGCTGCTATCGGATGCAAAAGTAGTAGTTGGTTATATTTTTCAGCGCGGAGATTTCATGGGCACTGAGCGACCCGCTCTTGGGGAAACTACCCCATTCGCGGTCGTATAATCTTAGTCCTATACTACGCTTGGGACGTGCGTATCGACTTGTGTAAGCGAGATACTTCAGATTAGTCAGATTGCGTTTCTCGAAGTACAGGGTCTGCTCGGGCATCTTGCGTTATCAGCGCGCGCAGTGGTGACAGCGGGTTACATGTGAGGTGGTATGAGGGGCGACTCCGGTTTGCACGACTAAGAGTATTCAATCGTCCGGTTAACGCTTTTCGACATGTGCCTGGGCTCACTAGTCTTTGAGACTTCCGATTATTTTCACTTTCTTTCAAGCAGCTCTCACGCAGGACAATTAGAGGACGGCGTGCGTTTCTAGTGGCTTTAAGCATGATATGAAGCGCATAGAAGAATGGGTTCGGTCCCACAATCACTGTGGTTTGATGTCTGTATGAGGTCGTGGTACCCATGCTACGGGCTACCATAGCCATATGGGCGCTTGGTTGACTTATCTGGCCTTGATTGGCGTCGTTGACCAACCGCCGTCAATTTCTTTTGGTGGGTCCAAATACTGTTCGTGGGCTTGAGGGTGGGGCATCAGCAGCATAATACACGTACGGGGGTGTCGTCATCCTGACTGGACGTTTAGTGACTCAAAGTGTGCCTTATCTCTCCCGCCACAGTGTGACGAAGGTGGCAGAGTTCGCCGCTACGGCTCGTAAATCCTTTCGCGCTCGCACGCGATTACGCAGCAACAGAACGTCTCTGTAACTACATGGGGACCGGGTGTTCCTCACACGGGTTATAGCAAATACCGCTTTAGGTCAGCTTGTCGCGGGGTCATCGAATGCGCTCTTTACGGGGGTCTCAGCGGGGGTAATCTGATGGGGCACGTTCATTTGATCATAGCTTCTCATGGTCGCCACACTAGTGACGGACGATAATCGGCTAGAGGTGAGGCAAATCAAGGCAACATTACGAGTTTATGGTGGATTGATCCGTGTGTGGGCGGTAGTGAGTATTCTCTCCCCGTGAGTAAGAGTGTGACTGTGAAGGTTTTATGGAAAGGGCTTGTATCGGGCCGTGAGAATAAATCGCTACCTTTGCTTAGTACATGAGACATTGGATCTGAGCGAGCTGACTCATGGTCTGGACCTGCGTCGTTGTATTACGAGATCTATACATTGGTGGTGTTTAATTTGGGACGCGGCAACGGAGGTGATTGTGTCCACAGTAGTCCTTCTTTCCGCCAGCGGGGGCAACGTTTCGTGGTTGTATGGAATCTTAACGCTCTCGTGGTATGTTGGAGTGCACACGGGTCCAGTGTCGATGCGCATATCCTGTGAGGGAGACGCGTGACCAGAGTTTGCTGGTGCGGGGACGAGTTTGTCCTGCTGGTTCCTTGTCGCAGGCAACTGGTCAGTGCGCTGGCTGGTTTCGGTCTTATTTCCTTGCTTTGCGGATTACGTAACCTTGCCCTTTGTGATAGCCGCTTGACATCTGACAACACAATTTATCAGCCCGACCTGTAATCTGCTGACGTCTCTGTACGCCGGCGCCGCGAGATTCTTATCAGTGTTCAGTTCACCATGACTTGTGAACCTCTATATTATATTGGGGTGAGTTGGAGTGCACTCTATAGATACCCGCTTTTAGTGCCTTAGTCTTGCAACCTCTTTTTTAAGGGTAATTTGCTGGCGTGAAGTGGGTAACGAGGTACAGAGTACGTAGTGTAAGGGTGTGTGTAATTATTATCGACGAAGACTGTAAGCTTTGGGTGTCAATTCACGGCCAGTTGCGGTATATGTGCAGTACTTGGCCGTGTAACTGAGTGTGTATGTGATCACGCATGTCCTTCACAGTCACTCCTATAGGTTGGACAACGACCGCCAACCCAACCCATCTCACACCCATGTCATCTGTGGACCTGTGTGCGCTGGGTACGGACCTGTTTTTGGTACGAGTCTGGGAAGCCGCCCAGGTTCGTCGTGTATAAAGTAAATCAGACGTGTTTCATTGGATAGTGTCATTTGATATTTAGAACGTAACAGTCATACAGCAGCAGCAAATCTGCCAGGGAGACGGCAAACGACTATTTCACGTTAGACCCATAGAGCAGGGTGAGAAACTGCGCGCACTAGAGTTCGTCCCCTGAGAGTCTCGGCATTTGGCCGCGTCAAATATAAGATCTACATTCAAAGGTGACTCGTTATAACCTGTGAACCGCTCATTACTGTTTGCAGACTTTCTCTCTTCGTTGCTGTTATTACGACTGTTCGACGTTTTAGTTGCGAACAGCACGCTTGGGTTTAGTGGCTACTCTTTTTAGTGTGTGGTGTGCGGCTGCTGATACGCACAGAGATGGTGGTCCGTGTGGCCGATGACGCGGTATACTGACTGGTGCATGGTTGCCTCGGCACCTCCTTTGATGATGTTTTATCGGTCTCTCGCAGCTTCGTGTTCTGTGTCTTGGCTGCCACACGCGGACGCCCATGCACGGTGTTGTATAGTGGATACATCTTATTTATTGGAGACCGATGGGAGCTCTGTGGCATGCGATCCCTTCATGTCTTCATCGGTACTTGACCTATGAATCCGAACTGTCCATAGACTTGGAGGACATCTAGTTACCAAATGCTTGGTGGACCCCACAGGATGTCAGCTAGCAACTGTTATTTCTCACCTGCATTTGTAGAGAAGATATTTTTTGTAATTGGTACGTGTCCGCGGGCTCTAGACAAGCCGTGCTCGCACTGAGAGGGGATTGAGAGATGGCCTGCGCTTGCTTGGGCGGCCTCTACTCACAGGTCTGAGTCCTACTGCTCGGTCTTTTGTCGGGAGGCTTTGTATGGGTTAATGGACGTCGGGCTCGGTGCGCCGCGGATTGTTCTGTCTTGCCTCAGGGAACTTCCATCTTCCTAGGTGACGGGTTGGCAGCGGGCCTATCACATTTCAGTATAACGAGGAGTTTTAGGCAAGGGGAGAGGGTAGGAGAGGTGACTGAACAGTTGCTGGCACGCCGCGGCACTGGCGACGTCTCCACTGGACCCATCCACCTCACTCACCACGACGCGACCCCACGCGGGGCCCTCGTCGTAGGCGGCTCCCTCCGGGCGCAGCCGCCTGTAGATGCAAACGGGCAGGGTGCCCAGCTCCCATTACTAATCACACGCAGGAGGTGTAGCCAGACTGCTGGTCANTAGATAGATAGATAGATAGATAGATAGATAGATAGATAGATAGATAGATAGATAGATAGATAGATAGATAGATAGATAGATAGATAGATAGATAGATAGATAGATAGATAAATAGATAGATAGATAGAGCTGGAAAAATAGAGAGAGAAAAAAAATCAAAGAGATAGCGGGAAAGGAAGAGAGCGACGTAAGTGGGCGACAGGAAGCTAATAGGCGACATAAGAGAGCGTAGTGGGGATCTGAACGGAGTAACAGAAAGGGGAGAGCGAAATAGGTGGGAACGGGGGATAGATAGCGCTAGAGACAGAAGGGGAGAGAGAGAGAGAGAGAGAGAGAGAGAGAGAGAGAGAAGAGAGAGAGAGAGAGAGCAAAGGACTCGTGCGAACAAGATGAACAGCAAAGAGCGCGCGAAAGCAACACTCGCCAACAAACATAGCACGNCACACACACACACACACACACACACACACACACACACACACACACACACACACACACACACACACACACACACACACACACACACAGCGCACACACGCGCGCGCGAGGCGCGCGAGCGTGCACGCGCCAATTAGCAGTGTGTGATTTCGCGCAGCTGATAGAAAGCTCGTGAGGGGACGGTATTATACGACATGGTGTGACCGATATCACAATGATAATTAGTCGTAATATTAGTCCTAGTTCTAAGTTTTGTCCTTCGACCGTCGTCAGGACAACTTTACGGCAATGATAATTCCTATATCAAATGTACTCGATAGGCTACGATTTGTCTGAGTAGGTTGTAGTGCCCTCGCAGCTATAACGAGTAATCGCATTGAATGTATTACAGTGCACAAGAGAAATCGCAAGTATATGGATGCCAGTTTTTATATTTATGACTACACCCCTCTTGAACTCATCGTATAAATGTCATTCTCGATTGCGTATCGAAGTAAGCGGAAGTAGCGATTGCTTTCTCAATAGGTCGGCACGTTAAGCGCCTGTGATTACATGTGATGTATAGCACTCGTGGATATAATTACCCTTATTACTCTTACAATTACCCTTACCCTTACTTGTACCTCGTACAATTACCCTTACCCTTACACCTAATAGGCGTGTACTGTGATCAAACCCATATAATATAAGTAAGGTTCACTCACGAAAAAAAAAAAATCCTAAATCGAAAATGTGCCCAGTCAATGTTGACCGTATTACACTGCGAGCAGAGTGCTGTCAGAAATGTATGTTATAAGCTTTCCGGCCCTCCTCGTCATCCTTGTGTGATTGTCACTTGTTGCGCTAGCTGTGATTGATTTTGCGTGTGTCCGGCGTAAAGCTACCGTCGGAGACGTTGGTCGTCTGAATCCGAGAAAGTTGAGCCGTAGCGGAACGACCTTTTAATTGGCGGGAGGGCAGCGTTGAGTCCTAAACGTCCGAGTTCAGATGACGACAACGTCGTAGTATGGTGCTGATTTCCGTTAAAGACGGAAAGTATTTGACTCCAAGCTTCGTTGTCAAACCCATGCAGCAAATGTGACGCGCCCATATATGGTTAGTGCTACATGGGGTAAGCCTCAACAGCATCAACACAGTGATGTGGAAACCTTCTACTCTTCATATACTAAGCCCACTAGAAAGAGCGTCCCGAATTGTCGAACGTGTTGTCTCGGCCATATACGTCAAGGTGTAAGGGTAACATGAGTGTAGGTGTTACCATGATCCTAATTACACACGTCACTCTACGACAGGTTAGACAACGACCGCCAACGTGGACGAGGTCACGTACGCTCACCGCCCAGGAGAAGCCGAAATAAATAAAACTATAACCATGGAAAGTTCATTTCATTAACGTAAAATATACAGAGCACAAATCTGCAGGGAGACGCACACGATATTTCACGTTAAGAACCCAAGCAGAGGAAAACTCGACGGTTGTCTATTCTACATTCGACGTCAACATATATTACATTCCAAAGGTGACTCTAACAGACAGTTATCTGCTTTGCACACGTGTTCTCTTTGTGTAACTGTCACTTAATGCAACGCCAAGTGTGTCCGTTATATGCAGGTAGCTGCTATACACAGGTGTTCCCTTGCAGCGTTGGCTGTGTGCGCTCGTTTAGGTGCTCAGCAGATATATGTGCATTACACGTATATGAACGAGAATCCCCATCTCACACGAAAGCTATTTCGCCATAGATTGCCTGCTTACAGGGACATCAATTATCCTAGAGTAGGCTATGGTGTCGGGTTGAACGTTGCATGGGCTGTGCGCTTAATACGTGTCGCGTATATAAGGTAGAGTAGTATAGGTATAGTATATAATCAAAGGTCACCGCGCATGCGCGACCGGAAATCATCGCGTGCGAAAATATCCCTCTCCTGTCAGATCTCGTTTATACATGATATGTGATTAGGCGCACTATAATTACAGAAAAAATCGCGCCGCGCCGCACCGTCAGAGTTAAAACGTACGAAGAAAATTCGCCAACGACGCTGCGAGGACAGGGACGAACTCGTCACGGTCGAGTACATTTGATATAGGAATTATCATTGCCGTAAAGTTGTCCTGACGACGGTCGAAGGACAAAACTAGCGATAAACCCCAACGACTCGTTTACCTATCAACGACTCGCTCACTTATCACATACTCACTAACCGTGCCTACCAGCAGCTGCTCTCTCGGCTACTGCGCAGTACGCGGGGGGGGGGGAGGTGGTCACACAAATTTCAATCGTCGGTTACGCTTTCGAATTGCTAGACTCACTGACTTAACTTCGTTTCCTTTCGCGCAGCAGAAGAAGCGTGTGAAAAAACCATGAATGGCTGACGTGTAAGTGACGGGGCCACATGTGTACGTGCGCAGCGCCGTCATTGGTTGGCAGACGCGCGAGAACGGATGCGAGCAGAGAGAAGAGAAGTAGGCTACGATTTGTCTGAGTAGGTTGTAGTGCCCTCGCAGCTATTACGAGTAATCGAATTGAATGTATTACAGTGCACAAGAGAAATCGCAAGTATATGGATGCCAGTTTTTATATTTATGACTACATCCCTCTTGAACTCATCGTATACATGTCATTCTCGATTGCGTATCGAAGTAAGCGGAAGTAGCGATTGCTTTCTCAATAGGTCGGCACGTTAAGCGCCTGTGATTACATGTGATGTATAGCACTCGTGGTGACGTATATGGCCGAGACAACACGTTCGACAATTCGGGACGCTCTTTCTAGTGGGCTTAGTATACGAAGAGTAGAAGGTTTACACATCACTGTGTTGATGCTGTTGAGGCTTACCCATGTAGCACTAACCATATATGGGCGCGTCACATTTGCTGCATGGGTTTGACAACGAAGCTTGGAGTCAAATACTTTCCGTCTTCAACGGAAATCAGCACCATACTACGACGTTGTCGTCATCTGAACTTGGACGTTTGGGACTCAACTCCGCCCTCCCGCCAATTGAAAGGTCGTTCCGCTGCGGCTCAACTTTCTCGGATTCAGACGACCAACGTCTTCGACGGTAGCTTTACGCCGGACACACGCAAAATCAATCACAGCTAGCGCAACAAGTGGCAATCACACAAGGATGACGAGGAGGGCCGGAAAGCTTATAACATACATTTCTGACAGCACTCTGTTCGCAGTGTAATACGGTCAACATTTACTNATACACACACTCACACACACGCGCGCGCACGCACACACACACAGCGCGTTATCCACGCTTGCTCTGGCAAAGAAATGCTAACTGATTGCACGCGATGCAATTTAATTCTCGCGCAGCATTATTTTCGCGCAATTCCAGAGTCGGTTTATATACTTATTATTCCCAGAATCGTGCGAGTCGTAAACACAGTAATGGCTTTAACACGGCTGGCTTGGGATACTGCTGCGCTGTTATGACCTAGGTGCAATAATCGCTGTATAATATTATTCCGTTATAACAGCGGTCGCATCATGCGTGGCTGCGTTGAAAGTGTTTTGAGTTGCTTCGTTGGCTCGTAGGCTTGTGCTTTGGGCTTCTTTCTCTCGTGGTCTTCGGTCTCTCTCTTCTCGTCTCTCTCTCTCCTCTCTCTGCTCCTCGCTCTGGCTTTAGGCTCTCTCCTCTCTCTCTTTCTCTCTCTCTCTCTTTCTCTCTCTCTCTCTTTCTCTCTCGCTCTCTCTATCTCTCTCTTTCTCTCTCTATATATATATAAATAAATATAAAAAGAGCGATATATATATATAAATAGAGAGATCTATCACTCTCCTCATTTCTGCCTCTCATTCTCGGTTACTCCGTCTTTCCCACTAATTAGCTTTCTTCCAACAACCTCTGGCTCTCTCGCTTTTTCTTTTACCCTCTCTCGTGCGTGCTATCTTTTGCGAGTGCCTTCCTACGCGCTCTCTTGCTCGCTTCACATCTTGTTCGCACAGTCGCTCGCTCTCTCTCTTTCTCTCTCTGCTCGTCTCTCTCAGCCCTTCTGTCTCACTCGCGCTATCTACTCGCTCCGCTCCACAACCATTTCGCCTCTTCCTTTCTGTTACTATCCGTCGTCAGCTAACCCCTGCCCAACTACGCTCTCTTTATGTCGCCTATAGCTTCCTTCCGCCCACCTTACGTCGCTCTCCATTCCTTTCCGCGCTATCTGACTGTGATTTTTTTTCTGCTCCCCTCTAACATTTTTTCCGCAGCTCTAATCTATCTATCTATCTCAGTCTATCTGATCCTATCTACTCTATCTATCTATTCTATCTTATCTATCTATTCTATCTATTCTCATCTATCTATCTATTCTTATCTATTTATCTATCTATCCGATCTATCGAATCTAAGTGATCTATTTCGAGTCATATCGATCCTATCGATCTACTCGATCTATAGATACTATCGATCTATCACGATCTCGCTCCGAGTCCTCGATCTGTCTGTCTGTCTGTCTGTCTGTCTGTCTGTCTGTCTGTCTGTCTGTCTGTTTGTTCTGTCTGTGTGCTGTGTGTGTGTAGTGTTGTTTGTGATCGTGATGTGTGTGCTTGTGTGTGTGTGTGATGTGTCGTGTCTTGCTCTTCGTCCTGTCTGTCTGTCTGTGTGTGTGTGTGTGTGCATGTGTGTGTTTGTGTGTGTGTGATGTGTGTGTGTGTGTGTGTATTGTATTCAGTATGATGTATGTATGTTGGTTATGTATGTATGTATGTATGTATGATAAATGTTATGTAATTATGTATCGTATGCTAGTGTATCGTATGTATGTATGTATGATATCGTATGTATGTATGTATGTATGTATGATGTGATGTTTAGTGTATGTAATGTTATGTATGTATTATGTATGTATGTATGTATGTATGTAATGCTATGTAGTTTATGTATGTATGTATGTATGTACGTATGTTGTATCTGTATGGTATGTATGTATGTATGTAATGGTATGTATGCTATGTATTATGTATGTATGTAATGTATGTATGTATGTATGTATGGTATGTAATGTATGTATGTATGTATGTCATGTATGTATGTCATCTATGTATGTTATCGTATGTATGTATGTATGTATCGCTATCGTATGTATGTAACTGTATGTTGTCTGTATGTATGATATGTAATGTAATGTATGTATGGTATTATGTATGTATGTATGATATGAATGATATGCTATGTAGCTATGTCATGTATGTATGTGATGTATGCTATGGGTAGTATGTAGTTGTATGTAATGTATGATATGTATATGTAATGTATGGATAGATGTATGTATGTATGTATGTAATGTTTATGTATGTATGTATTATGTATGACTATTGATGATGGATGTATGATATGTAGGTGGATGTATGTATGTAATGCGTATGGATGTGTATGTATGTATGTATTATGGCATGCATGCATGACATGCAATGCATGCATGTATGCATGCATAGTATGTATGTACTGTATCGTATGTATGTATGTCATGCTATGTATCTAGTATGTATGTATGGTATCGTACTGTAATGGAGTATGTGCGTTGTGTGTGTGTGTGTGTGTGTAATGTTGCTGACTGTATGTATGTATCGCTATCTGTCCTGTCTGTCTGTCATGACTATCTATGCTATCTATCTAAGTCAATCTATCTATCTATCTAATCTATCTATCTATCTATCTATCTATCTATCTATCTATCTATCTATCTATCTATCTATCTATCGATCTAATCTACTCTATCTTCCTTTTCTTTTCTTCTCTTGTCTTATCTTCTATCTATACTACCTATCTCTCTATCTTCCCCACGCTTTTTTGGCTATTGTTTCCACGAGGTTGCTTTCGTTCATTATTCATGTCGCTACCTTTTGTGTGTAAACGCCTTGTAGGCCCTATATGTATACCCGCTGCGTAGCGGACACCAGCGGCGCACATGCAAGCATGCAAGTAACATGCACCCCTCCCCCTCCGCCGCACCGCTCCTTAAAGCCACTACGCGTCACGGAATCTTCCCAACCGGCCGCGTTGCGGTACCAATGCATTCTATTGTATATACGTACGGTGCTGCCGGTGTCATTCGTCGCTGCCGTGGCGCTATGGCGCCACATTTGCAAAATCAGATGCGTCAATTGATACCGACCCGACGGTAGGTCGCCACCAACCACCCGGCCGCCACACCCACGGGCTATGCGCGTGCACGCAACGGGCGGTATTACTTGCTAAGACGGTCTGGTGGGACCTCTGCCGCTACACGGCGGCTTATGATCGGCCAACATAGATTATAGACTCGAATAGTGAGTAGAGTTATGATGATAATAAACATACGATATTCGCGTGCGGCAATCGGTTGTAAACCGCCGGGTATAGGCACACGCCAGACCACATGCTCTTGCGCGAGTGCAGCCCAGTGAGCGCACAACAACACACACACACAACACACACACACCCACACAGCACACACACACACACCACACACGGCACGCAACGCACGCACGCACGCATGACACGACCACCACACACTACGCGCCGCAGCGCAGCGCGGTGCGCGTACATACATACGCATGCAACCGCACGGCAACGCAAAGCACGGCCGGCTTTATTCTGTTCGTCGGCAGATGTTAATACAAGACATTTGTTCGTCGGCAATTTATACAGAGCTGCTGAAACAGCTATGAGCGATGTTTTCGGTCCGCCATATGTTGTCGCGCGCTGTGTCGAGCAATTAGCAGCCACAGAAGCTGGCGAAACAACAGCGCAGACGCCGCCGCCGCCGCCGCCTACTCCCCCCCCATTATAAGTCCCACGTTCTTCAACCAACACCTCCCCCACCACCCCACCACCCCACCTACTACGAAGCTAACGCGCAGAGCTTGCGCCGCGAAATCGAGCTAGGGCATTTTTTTCGCTTTCAATTTTTTTAATGCTTAAATCTTGTTTTTTCGATGCGGGCGCCCAGTGGACGCGTCGTACGTAATGTGAGCGCAGGATAAGGTCAGAAGTAGATAATAGGGAAGGGGATAGCGATAGTAAATAGGGGATTCCCTATTATCTACGCCTGATGAGGTGTTATGATTGCATCGACGCGGGCAGGCTTATGCTGAAGGAGAGCGACCATAGCAACAGTGGTTATCAACCGGGTTAATATTAGAGTTGCAGCTATATTTATGGTTACTGCTTGAATTAACTCCGTGCTTCGTTGAGAAGAAATTATGGGAGTAGCCACGGGGACCTTTTGAATCAGTCTGGCTATATGGTTATTGTTATCGTCATGTTATGAGTAGGGTTATGGGTTTGAGGTTGTGGTTATGGTGAGATATTGGGCTAATGCTAAACTTACAGTCACAGTTAGGGTTACGGTTAGGGGGTGAAGAATAGGGTAGGGGTTATGGCTAGGGTTAGGGTTAGAGTTATGCATAGAATTGTGCTTATGCTTATTTTCGTAAGGCTATAGTTAGAGTTAGGATTAGGGTTCGGGAGAAATTTATGGTATTGGTTTGGATTTAATTTAGCGTTTGTGTAAGGGTTAATAGTTGGATTTGGATTAATAGATTTGGAGTTAAGGTGAGTAGTAGGGGTAGGGTTAATGTTACGGTTAATGATGAGGCTAGATCTAGGTGGTATAGGATTATTATTAAGTGTTGGATATTTTCTATTGTGTATATTTGTTAAAAAAATTGCATTTTTTTACATTAAAAGTAAGTACTAATAGAACTAAATGTATCATCAAATACTTACCTGATAAGATTGTTTCTCAACTAGTTAAAAATCCAAAAACCCGCTGCAATTTTATATTTTATATATTAAATGCTTGCTATGGGCTATATGTATGAGTCACGAGTGTTTGTTCAAAATCGAACGGAATAGCAAAATAGGAAGTATAATGCAGCAATTTAACTAATAAAAGTAAACAGAATCACTTGCATCTTGTGAAAAAGTGGACATAATTTTTGTACTTTTACTATATTTACGGTGACGTAATCACTTTAAGTGATTATTATGAGAGTAGCGAGATCACGATGCGCAAGCAGCAGTTCATAGCTGTTTCTAGGCTAACTCTACTCTACTGCTAATTTCTCTCTGGAAACACGCCTCGACGTTTTTTACTTGCCTCGAATTCGTGTATAGAGGAACGAGCAGTACTCGCCCAGTGGAAAATCGACGAGAACGCGAGGGATAGTGAGTGAGTGTCTTCATGCATAAATGCACTGAATCTGGGATAGTAAATGCACAGCATTTCTTGGCCGCGTCTTGCATCTTCCATCGATCCCATAATACACGAAGAAAGCGAGCAGAAAAAAACGCGAAAGTGCGTGTCTGCGCCCAGTGCGCTAGCTATATGGTTTTCAACTAAATCTAATATTTATCGACTCGTTGTGTCGGTCTGGCGGCTCGGGGTTCTGCTGCTCTCGGCGCTGCCGCAGACGATGCCTCTTCATATTTCCGCCTACATGAAAATCAATGCCACACACACCAAGCGGCAGCGTCGTCAGCACTGCGCGTAATCACCATGTTTAACAAACATTCGCCGACCCCTGCCGACGCGCCGAACATGTGACGCGTCTGCGATGCTGACGCGGCGATTGTAATTTCTGCCTGTCCGCCCTTTGCCCGACACTCGTGACCCCGTAGCACCGACCCCCCACCGCCGACCCCTTCCCCGACCATTGCCGACGTCGCTTTCTAATATTAAAGTGGTGTGGGTCTTTCGTCGCCTTTCCAAGATCAAAGTTGTGCGCGCGAGCGACCCTGCTGCGCACGCGCACGCCGTGGACTCGATGCTTCGCGTAAACAGATTATTGGACTCGAGAGAGTGCGAGAAAGTCAAAGGGAGATGACGAGAGGGAATAGATAGATAGAGCGAGTGAGGTGAGGGATTGAGAAAGAGAAAGAGAATGAGGGAGAGAAAGAGCGCGGGACAGGGTGGGAGAGAGAGAATGAGGAAGAGAGAGAGCGCGGGACAGGGTGGGAGAGAGAGAGAGTGAGGAAGAGAGAGAGAGCGAGTGTGTGTGTGTGTGTGTGTGTGTGTGTGTGTGTGTGTGTGTGTGAGAGAGAGAGAAAGAGACGGAGAGAAAGAAAGAGAGAGAGAGANTATATATATATATATATATATATATATATATATATATATATAACGAACAACACAAGCACGGTTCCTTAGTGACAAAGCTCTTTGCTTTGCTTGCTACACTCGCGAGAACGGCGGAGAGTGCATGCAAACGCTGCGAAATTCGGCGCAAACATGAAAACATATAGTCTGTACACTACGTACTATACGTCGGATGGAGGTATGTTTATTTCGCTCATATAAAATAATCGCATTGCATGTCACTGCTGACAACATAAGCGTGGCTGATTGCGGTAATAATCATAGATATTGACCGGCGCCAATAATAGTGTGTAAGTCAATCGACAGTGCGTACACGCGCGCGCGCGCGCACAAACACACACACACACACACGCGCGCGCGCACGCACGCACGCACACACACGCATCCCCACCACACGCACTCTCCCACACACACACACACACACACACACACACCACCACACACACACAACACACACACACACACAACAACACACATCACACACACACACACACACACAGACACACACACACACACAAAACACACACACGCGCCGCGCGCCACACACACACACACTCACACACACACACACACACGCACGCACGCGACGCTCACACACGCACTCCCCCCCCCCCACACACACCGCACGCCACGCACCTCGCACGCACACAGACACTGCCCAACATCATACACTCGTGTATACATATTTATACAAAGGCAGCGCACACACACACACACACACACACACACACACACACACACACACACAACACACACACACACACACACACACACACACACAACAACACACACACACACACACACACACACACACACACACAATCACACACGTACGTACGCACGTACATATACACGCACGCATGCACCTAGCATTCACACACAATATACGTCGAGGTGACAGATTCGAAAGATAACAGAACGGTTACTCTTTCGCTATTGAGGCGCAGTGTGTGTGGGCGTCACCCGTATATCGCATATTTGATCATCATGCTTAAATATTAACTCACTCTTCTCACGTGACGACGCAGGTAAACACTGAGTGCAGACGTGTGGAGGAGTGATCGATCTCCCTCTGCGAGCTGTGCGAGGTGGCTCGTGTACACGTGCGGGTATGTGTGCGTAGCTGCGCGGGCAACGACCCATGCATGATAGGAACGTCGTTAGCTCTTCAAATAGCCAGAGGTCACTCACACACACGAACTACCTTCGACAGGTGGTGACCTTTACACTACTGACCCACTGGATCACACATGCGCGCCGTATTGATTCCCCAGTACCGCACATATGGTCCTGCTGCTCCCACAAGGAGGTCACCCTCTCACCACTCCTTCCCTATGGGGGTGACTCACACGCTCCTGCTCTATGGGAGTACCCTACACACCTGTGCCCTTACAGAGGTCACCCTGTCACTATTTCCCCTACGGGGGGAAAACACACGGCAGTCCTAAGTTCTGCCCCACAGTGTTTACCCATGCACCTCTGCCCAGGGTTACCCGCCACCCCTCCCGCTCTTGTATACTATAGACTGGTGCACCCATGGCTGCTGCTATACCGTTTTGGTGCAAAATTTTGCTTACTGCCGTTTGCCCTATCGTTTTTGCTGCTGCCTTGCTGCATGTTGCTGCGCTATCTTCGTGGTTCGGTGCCGGCTACTGCTTTGCTGCTACTGCTACTACTTGCCGACGCTACTACTACCTACTACTACTACTACTACTATACTACTACTACTACTACTACTACTACTACTACGACTACTACGTACTGCGCGGGCTGCCTGCTGCTGCTGTGCTACTACTTTTACTTGCTACTGCTACTTTGCCCTACTGCTACGGCCTACTGCTAGTTGCTACTGTACTACGATAGCTACTACTACTACTTACTTACTACTACTAGCTTACTACTACTACTACTACTACTACTACTACTACTACTACTGCTGCCCTGCTGCCCTGCCTGCTGTTGCGCTTGGCTGCTGATTGCGCTACTGCTTACTGCTACGGGCTACTGCCTACTGCTACTGTTGCTGCTTCTGGTGCTGGTAATTGAGGTGTTCCTTGTGGTGTTGCTGTTGGTGGATGTGGGAGGAATTACCACAGGCCGTGCATGGGTGCATGTGCGTGGGTTACGACGACCCTCCTACTATATGAGTGCTCAATGGATGAACCGATATCGAGATAAAGGGCACACACCGGCAGGTGATAACAACATATCTCTACACCGGGGACAGTAGGCCCGCGATGCGAGCGGCTTCGGTCCCCATGTACTCGTGTAGGACTACCACGAGCTCGTGTACAATTTATACCTGCAAAATAATATTACCTGTTCCGACAGCTCTGTACGCAATCACGCAGACGATCCGAGCAGATTAGCTTCGATTTGTAAATGTAAGCGTTTTGACACGCGTGCGCTTGGCTCTGTCACACGCGCGGCCGTGTCACACGCGCGGCGTGTTCACTTACGCGCGGCCGTGTCACACGCGCGGCCGTGTCACCCGCGTGGGTGTGTCACACGCGTGCCCTTCTATATGGCTGTTGATCTGTGTCGCATCGCGGACAATTCGCTATTACTAATTCCATGCTAATTAATCAATGCAATTCATTACTAATTCATATACGGGTCGTGTTGCTATCAGTCGGCGTTTTCGCATCCGGAGTTCTGTTTGTGCAGAGATAGATACCGAGCGAGAAAGAGAGAGCGAGAGAGAGAGAGAGGAGAGACACGAGATGACGAAAGGAGAGAGAAAAGGGGGGGGGAGACGGAGGAAGAGAGAGGAGCAGAAAAGAAAGCGGCGGCAGAAAGAGAGAGGAGAGAGAGAGAAGAGAAGAGAAAGATGAGGAGAGGAAATGAGAGAGAGCGAGAGAGAGAAGAGAGACGAGAGACGGATAGAGAGACGGAGAACGAGCGAGAGTGAGAGCGAGAGCAGAAGGCCGGTGGGGCGGGGGGAGACAGACAGAGAGAGAGAGCAGAGAGTGAGAGAGCCAGAGAGAGAGAGACGAGGAGAGATAGAGAGAGAAATTATATGGAGAGATGGAGAGAGAGAGAGAGAGAGAGAGAGAGAGAAATATATGGAGAGATGGAGAGAGAGAGAGACAGCGAGGGGGAAAGACAGATTTACATTATCTGTATCCTAATATCGACATATCAGAACGCGGTGCAGACAGTGACAGCAGATTGCCCACCGGGCCAGATGGCGCGCACGCAAGTGTCTGTCTGCGTGCGTGCATGCGTGTGTTGCGTGCGTACGTGTGTGTGTGTGCGCGGTGTGTGAGTGGTCTTGCAGCTTGCCCCATATCGCTAACAGCTAATAGCTGCAGCCACGCGGAATCCCTATATGCTTACATTCCCGCGTGCGCGTGTGTGCGTGCTACGACTGGATGCATGCGCCTCTCGCCTGCGTGCTAGCTATAGTATAGTAGCTGTTCGCATCTTGGTTGCGCGCAGCTGCTTGGCTGCCTGGTGTGCGAGAGTGTGAGAGCGCGATATTTTCCCACGGGTCGACCTTCGCGCGCAAGCTGCGGCAAGCAATAACGGACAGCAGATCTTCGAAACGGAAGCCTCGGTGTCTGGCGAAATCAGCGTGCGTGGGTGCAGGAGTGGGGAGGGTGTGTGTGTATGTGTGTATGTGTGTGGTCAGCATGTGTGTGTGTGGGTGTTGTGTGTGCTGTGTGTGTGGGTGCGTGTGCGTGTGTGTGTGTGTGTGTTGTGTGTGGTGTGTGTGTGTACGCGTGTGGGATATAGGTGTATAGGTGTGAACGAGGTACACGTCTGTAAAGGGTTTGGACGTGGGATGAAGCTTAAAATATTTTTATATGCCCACTCCCTGTCGCTATTATCTTCGCACCCTATCGTATATATATTATATATACCGAGACTGAGATGGAGGTTGGCTGCAATATGAAGCAGGGACACAAAGCGGCACAGTCTCTATAAGTTGCAATTAAAATTTCCGATTGCATGCAATTTGCAAGACGCGCACATGAGCGGAATCCCGAAGCGTCGTTTTAATACTCGAAAATTTGATGTCATTTCGCGAACAGATAGAAATGCCGGACTGCTTTAATGGCAGCATAAAACTTTACAATCGATAACTCTCAGATCCGTACCCATATCTGCTTGATACCAGTGGATAGCGGGGGCAGGCACACGCGGAGTCCCAACCCGCACAACACTGACATTATATTGAGTGCGCTATTGTTATGGAGATAATCCGTTTTCATAAATATAAAAATTCACCGCGAGGCGACAAAAAGGTAAACATTGTATTCGTGGCGCTGCAGTCGTGTACAGGCGATGTTGTAAAGCAACGAACATGAAATAACAAAATTCTACAATCGCTCAGCCAACCAACCGACCAGGTCGGTCGGTCGGTCGGTCGCGTCGGTCGTCGGCGTCGGTCGGTCGGTCGGTCGGTCGGTCGGCGGTCGGTCGCGTCGGGTCGGTCTGGGTCGCGTCGGTCGGTCGGTCGCGGTCGCGTCGGTCGCCGCTTCGGTCGCGTCGGTCGGTCGGTTCGGTCGGTCGGTCGGCGGCGGTCGTCGGTCTGGTCGGTCGGTCGGTCGTCGCGGTTCGGTCGGTCGGTCGGTCGGTTCGGTCGTACCGGTCGCGTCGGTCGGTCGGTCGGTCGGTCGGTCGGTCGGTCGGTCGGTCGGGCTGTTTGCCGGTCTGTCCGTCGGTCTGTCTGTCAGTCGGGCGGTCTTTCGGTCTGTCTATCCGTCTGTCGGTCGGTCGGTCGGCCGGTCGGTCTAAAAAATGCACCGCAATCCCATCGCCAGTTACATTACATAGGACCATTCCGGCACGATTTGAGCGCACGTAGCACATATAGAGACAATATACATACGCGTCTTGATATAGTTCGTCTGACAAAGACGCGATACCAAACAGATGAAACCACGTCTTCTCTCACAGCTGGGCGCTCAAGAGGGCGAGCGTTTTAACATCGATATCTGCGTATACGATGTTTTATGTCGTGAGTTCGTGTGGGGGGTGTTTTGCCGCGTGGGGGCGATAGATACGCCGCTCGGTCGTGATGTCGCGCGATCCAGCTGGTCAGCCGACGACCCGCGCGATGCAGTAGTAAGTAGTCTGTCTATATAGAGGTAACAGCCGTATATAGCTGGCTTATTAGTGTCGCAAAAATTTACGCGGCTGGGGGAGAGAGAGAGAGATGCCACTGCGGCAGCTGCCGCGCTTTTTGCTTCCGCCGACACGTGCGTAGAACTAACTTTGCCGCGATTGCACCGGAAGCGACGTACGCGTGCCCGTGCGTGCCGTGCGTGACCCGTGTGTGCGTGCCGTGTTGGGGGGCAGTTGAGTGTGTTCGTTGCGCGACCGTGTGCAATGAGGCTGTTCTGTGTGCGGCGACCGTGCTGCAGGAGCTGTGTTGTGCGACCGCTGTGGCATGTGAGTGTGCGTTGCGCGACACCGTGTGGCAGTGAGTGTGGGTCGTCGCGCGACGTTTGGCAGTGAGTGTGTGTACGCGACGGTGTGGCCAGTGAGTTGTCGTGCGCGACGTGTGGCAGTGAGTGTGTCGTGCGCGACCGTGTGTCGGCAGTGATGTTGTGCGTGTGCGACGTGTGGCAGTGAAGTGTGTGTACGCGACCGTGTCAGTGATGTGTCGGTGTGCGACCGGATGTGCGCAGTGAGTGGTGTGTTGCGCGACGTGTGTTGGCAGTGAGTGTGTGTTACGCGACCGCTGTGGCAGTGAGTGTGTGTGCCGAACCGTGTAGGAGTGAGTGTTGTGTACGCGACCGTGTTGGCAGTGAATGTGTGTGTACGCGACCGTAGATCGGCAGTGAGTGTGTGTGTGCGCGACTCGTGTGGCAGTGGTGTGTGTACGCGACCGGTGTGGCAGATTGAGTGTGTGTGTTGCGACCGGTTGTTGGCAGTGCGGAGTTTGTTGCCTGTGCGGCGACCGTGTGGCAGTGAGTTGCGTGTTGCGACCGGTGGTGGCCAGTGAAGTTGCCGTGCGCGACCGTGTGGCAGTGAGGCTTGTGTGCGCGACCGTCTTGCTGGCAGTGGGTGTGTTGTGCGCTCGCGACCGTTGTGCGCATATGGAGTGTGCGTGTGCGACCGTGTGGCCGGCAGTGAGTGTGCGTACGCGACGTGCTGGCCAGTGAGTAGTGTCGTGCGCGACCGTGCTGGCATGTGAGTGTGTGTGCGCGACCGTGTGAGCAGTGACAGTGTGTGTGCGCGACCGTGTGGCAGTGAGTGGTGTGCGCGACCGTGTGGCAATGATGTGTGTGCTTGCGCGACGGTGGCAGTGGAGTGTGCGTGCGCGACGTGTGGGCAGTGAGTGTCGTTCGTGGCGCGACGCGCTGTTGGCAGTTGAGGTGTGTGCGCGACCGTGTGGGCAGTGAGTGTGTGTTGCGCGACCGCTGTGGCAGTGTAGTGAGAATGTGTGCGCGACCGCGTGTGGCAGTGAGTGTTTGTGCGCGACCAGTGACGTGTGCGTGCGCGACGTCAGTAGTGTGCCGTCGTGCGACCGACATGTGGCAGTGAGTGTGCGTGTGCACCATGTGGCAGTGAGTGTTGTGCCGACGTGTGGCAGTGAGTGTGTGTGCGCGCCGTGCTGGCAGTGAGTGTGCTCGTGCGCGACCGTGTGGCAGTGAGTGTGTGTGCGCGACCGAGGTGGCAGTGAGTTGTGTGTGCGCGACCGTGTGGCAGTGACGTGTGATGTGCGCGCCGTGTGCATGATGTTGCGTTGCGGCGAACCGTGTGGCAGTGACATGTTGCGCGCACCGTGTGCAGTGAGTTGTCTGGACCGTGCTGGCAGTGAGTGTGGTGTACCGACGTGTGGCAGGTGAGTGTGGTGTTGTGACCGTGGGCCAGTGATGTGCGGTACGCGACCGGGTGGACAGTGAGTGTGTTAGTGGCGACCGTGTGGCAGTGAGTGTGATGTGAACCGGCGACCGTGTCAGTGAGTGTGTGTTACGCCGACCGTGTGACAGTGAGTGTGTGGTGCGCGACCGCTGATGGCAGTGAGTGCGTGTGCTGTGCGCGACCGTGTGCGTGAGTGTTGATTCAGCTGCGCGGACCGTGTGGCGAGTGGGAGTGTGGTACGCGACGTGTTTGGCAGTGAGTGTGCGCGTTGGCCGCGACCTGTGGCAGTGAGTGTGTGTGTGCGGGCGCTGACTCCATGTGGCATGTGAGTGTGCCTGTGCGTGACCGTGCTGCGGGCACCGTGAGTGTGCCTCTGTGCCGCGAGGGGGGCCCCCCGCCCCCCCCCGCGGCTTGGCAGTGGAGTGTACGTGGCGGACGTGTGGCAGTGAGTGTGTGTGCGCGACCGTGTGGCAGAGTGAGTAGTGTGTGTGTGACCGTGTGGCAGTGAGTGGGTGTCGCGACCGTATTGTGGCAGTGAGTGTGTCGGTGCCGTGACCGTGTGGTGGCAGTAGTGATGGCTCGTGCGCGACCCGTAGTGGCAGTGAGTGATGTGCTTGCGGACCGCTTGTGGCAGCTGCAGTGTGTGTGCGGACCGCATGTGGCAGGAGTGTGTGTTGCGCGACCGTGTGACAGTGAGTGCATGTTTGTGCGCGACCGCTGCTGGCAGTGAGTGTGTAGTGCGCGACCGCTGTAGCAGTGAGTGTGCGTGCGCGGACCGTAGTGCAGTGAGTGTGTTGTGCGCGACCGTGTGGCAGTTGGAGTTGTGTCCGTGGCGCGACCGCTGCTGACAGTAGAGTGTGTGTGCGCGACCGTGTGGCGCAGTGAGTGTGTGTGCGCGACCGTGTGGCAGTGAGTGTGTGTCGCGCGACGTGTGACAGTGAGTGTGTCAGTGCGGCGACCGTGTAGCAGTGAGTGTCTGTGTGCGATCCGAGTGTGGCAGTGAGTGATCGTGTTGCCGACCGTGTGGCAGTGAGTGTGTGCGCGGCGACGGTGTGGCAGTGAGTGTGTCCGTGCGCCGACCGTGTGGCAGTGAGTGTGGTGTGCGCTGACGTTGACAGCTGAGTGTCGTGTGCGCGACCGTGTAGCATGTGAGTGCGCATTGTGCGCGACCGTGTGCAGTGAGTGTGTGTGCAGCGACCGTAGTGGCAAGTGACGTGTGTTGCGGCGCGACGCTGTGGCCAGTGAGTGTGCGCTGCGTGACCGATGTGCAGTGACCCGTCTGTGCGTGCGCGACCGTGTGGCCAGTGAGTTGTTCGTCGTGCGGCGACCGTGTGGCGTGAGTGTGCGTGGCGACCGTCCAAGGTGGCAGTAAGTGTCGTGTGCGCGAGCCGGTTGCAGTGAGTGAACCTGTGTGCGCGGACCGTGTGGCAGTGAGGGCGCACTGAGGGTGTTGTGCGCGAACCGTGTGGCAAGTGAGTGTGCGTGCGCGACCGTGTTGGCACGTACGACGTGTGGCTCAGTGCGCGACCGTGTGCGCACGGTGAGTGTGGGTGCGCGGGACCGTGTGGCAGTGACGTGTGCGTGCGCGACCGCTTTTTGGTTTTCGGCCCGTGAGTGTGTGTGCGCGACCGTGTGGCACTTGAGTCGTGTTGTTGCGCGACCGTGTGCATGATGTGTTGTGTGCAGCGACCGCTGTGGCAGGTGAGTGTTGTACGCGACCGGTGTGGCAGTTAGTGTTGTGCGTGCGCGACGTGTGGCTGTGAGTGTGTCGTGCGGCGACGGTGTGGCAGTGTAGTTGTGTGTGCGCGACCGTGTTGGCAGTGAGTGTGTGGTGCGCGACCGTTTGTAGCAAGTGAGTGTTGTTTGTGCGCCGACGTGTGGGCCAGTGAGTGTGTGTGTGCGCGACCGTGTGGCAGTGAGAGTGTGTCACGTGCCCGCGACCGTGTATGTACAGTGATGTGTGTGTGCGCGACCGTGTGCAAGTGATGTGTGTGCAAGAGGCTGGTCGAGTAATTATGCGCTCACCGTGTGCTCGTGAGTGTGTGCTGCGCGACCGTATCTCTTTTNGTGCGCGACCGTGTGGCAGTGAGTGTGCGTGCGTGACCGTGTGGCAGTGAGTGTGCGTGCGTGACCGTGTGGCAGTGAGTGTGCGTGCGCGACCGTGTGGCAGTGAGTGTGAGTGTGCGTGTGCGACCGTGTGGCAGTGAGTGTGTGTGCGTGACCGTGTGGCTGTGAGTGTGCGTGCGCGACCGTGTGGCTGTGAGTGTGTGTGTGCGACCGTGTGGCAGTGAGTGTGTGTGCGCGACCGTGTGGCAGTGAGTGTGTGTGCGCGACCGTGTGGCAGTGAGTGTGTGTGCGCGACCGTGTGGCAGTGAGTGTGTGTGCGCGACCGCCGCCGTGCGCGCCGCGTGTGTGACAGTGTATGTGTTTGCCGTGCGCATGCGTGTGCTGGTTGCGTGTACGTGCGCAAGTGTGTGCATGTATGCATGTGTGACAGTGAGAGTGTGTGTGCGCGCGTGTGCGTGCATTGCATGTGTGACAGTGAGTATGATTGTGTGCCCGCGCGCATGTGTGTATGTGCGTGTACGTGTATGTTTGCGCGTGCGTGAATATATACATACACGTTCGTGCATGTATATGTAAATACGCTCTCCTATGACACTATTTGTCATAGGAAGAATCTTCCTATGACAAATATTGGCGAGTCAACTTCGTTCCGCTTTACAGCTGAAATTCACTGCTTGCGTTCATAATAGCGCTCCTAAACTGCTATGATGCGCACAACACATACAATAATATTTGTCATAGAAAGAATCTTCCTATGACAAATAGTGTCATAGCCTCATAGGAGAGCGTATATGCGTATGTCGTATTTGTCATATGCTAGCAGAACAGGCTGGTGTGCGTGCGTGCGTGCGTACGTGGTACTGTGGAGGCGGGATACAGGCGCATTCCACGCTATCGAGCGATCTCACCGTGCTGGCGTTGAAGTTTTGGGTTTCTCGCGTGTAGCTGTCCGACACAGCGCGAGCACACTTCGGGGAGTAGGCGGGAAGCGCACGCGCGCGCGCGGGCACACCAGCCGCATCGCAGACGATCTGTAAAGCGCGGCAAAAACTCGCGCAGACGGCGCCGTTGCCGCCGCGGTATAAAAACCGCCACGGCCGGAAAGATGCTGTGAGGATGCTGCGTCTGTTGTACCCACCGCTGTGCGTGCATGCAGGCAGCATAAGTCATGCGAGCCTCAGCGCTGATTCTGATCTCTGACGTTGTTAGTGAAACTCTCAGCTATATACGTTCTGACCCCCCTATATGCTAGCGTGTTATCACGAGTATATAATAGAGATTATGATGTTATGTTGCCGCCAAGGTCGCTCGATATATAGAAAAAAAATCTTCTTCTTTTCATCTTGACTTTCGCGAGTTTTTTTGCGGCCTTGGCGAATTAAAGGCTACAGGCGTATATGCCGATATCGGTGTTGAAATCACGTGACCAATATGGCGTCCCTTGTCGTAAACAACGGAAAAATGTGCGTTGAGCGCACCGGTATTTTATTGGTTTTTAAAAGTCGGGCGAACTCGTGTAGATCTCTAAACGGTTTTACGCAGAGAGACGACTCGAGGACCGGTCGTCAATGTCCGTAAGCACGCGTGCAATCACTGACGACCCGTGAGCTGCTGCTGCTTGCCTATATACGGCCCGTCTAGAGCGACAGCGTGTGTCGTGCGGCACGGACATAGCGCAAAACCGAAGTGCGTCTTTATCGCGTAGAATCGAAACACGAGTGTGTAGTAGCTGCTAGCTACTTTACGACTGCCTGTATAAAGAAGATACGCCGCTTCTCTCAGCCGTATCATCATCTTCTAGTCATTCCTACATGATCATGAGTTGCAAATTTTTTGTCCCTCGGCATACACCGGATAGACCGCATAGAATTCTCAGGCTACACCAGATTCTCTTCCAGTACCCCTGCTCACTTATACATATATTTTTATAGTGCATCTGGTTTGGTGTGGATGCACTCTCCGCAGATCGCAGGGGTTCAAATAACGCGCGTATTAAAAAGCTGTAGAATTAACGACCCGATGCTGAGCCCTATCCCATAATACGACATTAACTAATACGACAATAAATACCTAATTTAAACAATTTACGCTGACCCCCGCGCCACCCCTTCCCCTCACCCCCAGCCGCACCGACCCCCGCGCCACCCCTTCCCCTTACCCCCAGCCGCACCGACCCCCGCGCCACCCCTCCCCCTCACCCCAGCCGCACTGACCCCTCCCCCTCACTACCAGCCGCACCGCCCCACGATCTCAATC
>NW_014577697.1:41096-65685 GCF_000485595.1 Priapulus caudatus
ACAACACACACACACACACACACACACACACACACGCACGCACGCACGCACGCACGCACGCACGCACGCACGCACGCACGCACGCACGCGCACGCAAACGCAAACGCACACGCACACGCACACGCACACGCACACGCACACGCACACGCACACGCACACGCACACGCACACGCACACATCCCGTTACTGCACCATTCCCCAACACATTAATTTAGTGCAAATAGACTTTCGTTCGTTTATGCATCGCGCCTATACGTTATGTGGGCCACGAGAGAACGCGCGCAAATTTGAGCAACACAGCCAATGGTTTTATTCCCGCGTTATTGTACCCTACGATCGTAGCGTGCGACACGCAACGGTCACGCGCATGCGCAGAATAGACTGGAACGCGTTCATAAGCGCTAGCAATTTCACTTTCTCTCCCAGCGTTTCTAGAATTGAATCGTTTCCATGGAAACACCGTAATCATTTCGCTTGGCGCGAAGCACGTGAGCGAGTTTTACAATTGCAGCGGCGTGCGACGTGAATGCATGCGTGTTGCTGTTGCTGCTGCTAATGCTATACTGCTGCTGCTAACACTGTTGTTGTTGTTGCTGCTGCTCCTGTTGTTGCTTCTGCTGTTGCTGCTGCTCCTGCTTATGCTAACGCGGCTGTTGCTACTACTGCTAATGCTGCTGCTAATGCTGCTGCTAATGCTGCTGCTAATGCTGCTGCTAATGCTGCTGCTAATGCTGCTGCTAATGTTGTTATTATTATTATTATTATTGTTGTTGTTGCTGCTGCTGCTGTTGCTGCTGTCGCGTGTTTAGTAGCCTTGTTACGAACATGGCCTGCACTATCTCGCGCGTGTATCGCACGCAGCATCATATCGCCATGCAGGCGAGCAGTAATCGGCTCAGAGCAAAGCGTGACAGCAAAGCGCGCTTGACGCTAAGACGTGTAACGCAAGCTCCCGCTGTTGTTCTCTTCATCGACGACGTGTCGCGGTTACGACAGCAAACGCGTGCACGCAACGCGCGCGCACAGTGTTCGTTATACGACCCTAGGTGCGGCATGCGGTTAATCAGAGTGGACGTCGGCGTAGCAGCTTAGCGAATCGCACCTAAGTCGCGGTGCGCTACGCCGAAGTCGGTTAATCAGCTTGATGAAATAGGAGACCTAGTTTGCGCCAGCCAGCCGCACTAAACACCTTTGATGAATCTAGACGCATCCAGCCCGAAGCTGCGGCTTGCATCCACTCTCGTCCGATATGCGCGTGATAGGTACATTTTAGACGATGATGTATTCGGACGATGACGATGGCGGGACTGACGATGACGCTGGCAGGACTGACGATGACGCTGGCGGCGCTCCGCCTCGCTTTATCGATGCAACCCCCGTTTTATTTGTTCGTCAGTTATTTGTTCGTTTAGTCGGTGATTCGTCGATCGTACGCTGTTACGATCTGTCATTACTGGCGCGTGCATGTGTGCGTGGGTGCGTGCGTGCGTGTGTGCGTGCGTGCGAGCGCGGCGCTCGGCGGGCGGCCCGTGAACCCAGCGCCGCCCGCGTTGTTGCAGCAGCTATCACGCTCAATTATTGCGCTGATTAATGCTGACGCTCCGTGCCAAGGCTAATCGGTACGCACGGCGACGAGACCCATGCGAAGCTAAACTTAGCCGAATCCGCCCAGACCGGGGCTATTTTCTCACACACACACACACACACACACACACACACATCTACAGGCAGCGGGTGGCGTAAATACGAACTAGAGGAGCACTGACTCGCGACGCACGCGCGCATGCGCACGGCTCTCTGCTGACTAAAGATCGTTACCCCCGAACAGCCGGCGATAGGGATTCAATTCCGTGGCGAGTAGTACCTATACTGCGTAGCATGGCGCTGAGGGAGGCTGGGCGATAGCGGTGGGGGATGCTATGCAGGATTAGGGAGGCTGGGGATAGCGGTGGGGGATGCTATGTAAGCTGAGGGAGGCTGACGAAAACGGTGGGGATGCTATGTAAGCTGCGGGAGGCTGGGGATAGCAGTGGGGGATGTTATGCAGGATAAGGGCGGTTGGGGAAAACGGTGGGGATGCTATGTAAGCTGAGGGAGGCTGAGGAAAACGGTGGGCGTGCTATGCAGGATGAAGGAGGCTGAGCAAAACGATGAGGGTGCTATGCAGGATGAGCGAGGCTGGGAATAGCGATGGGGGATGCTATGCAGGCTGAGTATAGCGGTGGGGGGTGCTATGTAAGCCGGGGGGCAGGGGGAAACAGTAGGGGATGCTATGTAGGATGAGGGAGGCTGAGGGAAACGGTGGGAATGCCATGTAGGATGAGGGCGGCTAAGGAAAACGGTGGGGATGCTATGTAGAATAAGGGAGGCTGAGGAAAAACGGTAGGGGATGCTCTGTAGACTGAGGTAGGCTGGGGAAAACGGTAGGGATGCTCCATAAGCTGAGGGAGGCTGGAGAAAACAGTGGGGGTGCTCTTTAAGCTGAGGGAGGCTGGTAAAACAACTGCTCATGTTGGGGAGTCTTGAACAAAGACACAAGATCCACAATGGACAGAGGAAACCCGAAGGGGGTGCTACGCTGAGGGAGGCTGAGGAAAGAGGTAGGCGAGAGCAAAAAGTGTTATGATATACTACACGAAACGCCACCCCCGTCCTAGCAGCCTCCGGTATCCGATACACAACGTGCCAGCTTATAAAATCGCAGACGGTCTGGCTAGCCAGACAGACAGCTGCGCGCTTAGAACGTAATTTCAAACGTCCAATTTCTTCCGAAGCGACGCGCGAGCGGCCATATCTGAAATGTAGTTTCGCGTAGACGATGTTTGCTTGCGCCTGGGCAATTAAGCTAGAATTTCCAGCCGGTTCGCAAAATGCAACATAGAAGGCGTAACGCAGAGGATAGTCGTAAAACGCGTGAATAAATAGAATCCGTGAATGATTGTGTGCATGTCGATGGACCGACAGCTTCTCTTCTCTATTAATATCATAATAGATCTATCCGTCTAACGCTCATCACGCTCTACACCTCCCCCTCGATCTATCTATCTATCTATCTATCTATCTATCTATCTATCTATCTATCTATCTATCTATCTATCTATCTATCTATCTATCTATCTATCTATCTATCTATCTATCTATCTATCTATCTTATCTAATCTATCTAATCTATCTATCTATCATATTTATATTATATATCTATTCTATCTATCTATCATGCTATCTATCATATCTATCTATCTATCTATCTAAATCTAATCTATCTAATCTATCTATGCTATCATATCTATTTAAATATCTATCTATCTATCTATCCTAACTATCTAACTTATCTATCTATCTATCTATCTATCTACATATCATATCGTATCTATCCTATCTATCTATCTATCTATCTATCTACTATCTATCTTATCTATCTATCTATCTATGATATTTTTATTTATCTAATCTAATGCTAGTCTATCCATGCTATCTATCTATCTATCCCATCTAATCTGTCTATCCTTGATCCATCCGATCCATCATCACCGCCATCAGCGCATCATCCATCCCATCCTCCATCCATCCATGTCCTCCACCATCATCCATACTCATCCATCCATCCATCCATCCATCCATTGCCATCCATCCATACCTCCATCCATCCATCATCCATCCATCCAATCCATCCAATTCATCCATCCATCGCATCCATCATCCATCCATCCATCAATTCATCCATCCATTCCATCCATCCATGCCATCCATACCATCATGCATCCAATCATCATCCATCCATCCATCGCATCCATCCATCCATCCATCAATACATCCATCCATTCCATCCATGCGCATAACCATCCATCCATCCATCCATCCATCCATCGCATCCATCCATCCATCCATCCATCCATCCATCCATGCATCCAAGTATCCATCCATGCCATCCATCTCATCCATGCAATCCATCCATCCATCCATCCATCCATCATCCATCCATCCAGCCATCCATCCATCCATCCAATAACCATTCCATCCATCCATCCGATACCGATCATCCATCCATCCATCCGTAATACCATCCATCCATCGCCACCATCCATCCATACCATCCATCCATCCATCCATCCACCATCCAATCAATCCATCCATCCATCATCCTATCCATCCATCCATCCATCCATACATCCATCCACCATCCATCCCATCCATCCATCCATCCATGCCCATTCCATCCATCCATCCATCCATCAAATCCATGCCAATCATACCATCCATCCATCCATCCATGCCATTCTATCCATCGCATCCATCCATCCATCTTATATATTCATCCATTCCATCAATATCCCATCCATCGCATAGCCATCCCAACCCATCCGTCCGTTCTCGTCACGTCCGCCGTCCGTCCTGTCCGTCGCGTACGGCTCCGTCCGATCCAGTCCGTCCGTCGCTCCATCCGTCCGATTCTTCGTCCCGTCTTCCGTCCGTCCCGCCGTCCGTCGTCCGCTCCGTACACTCCGTCCATGCCATCCATCCATCCCATCCATCCATCCATACCATCGCATCCATCCATGCCATCCTCCATACAACCACGATCCATCTATCCTATCCATCCATCCATCCCATACCCGTCCGTCTGTCCGTCCGTCTCCGTCCCGTTCCTCCGTCCGTCCGTCGCGTCGCCAGTCCGTCGGTCCGTCCGTCCGTGTCCGTCCGATCCGCCGTCCGTTCGTACCGTCCGAACGTCCGTCGTCCGTCCCTCCGTCCGTCCGTCCGTGCCGTTCGTCCATCAGTCCGTCCGTTCCGTTTGTCGTCCTCCGTCCATCCATCATACCATCCATCTATCCATCATCCATACATTCATGCCCCGCCCTGCGCCGCGCGCGCCCGCCGCCGCCCATAAATCCATCCCATCGCATACCATCCATCCCGTCCGCCACCAGGCCATCCATCCATCCATTCTCATCCATCTGCATTCCATCCATCCCATCCACTGGACCATCCATTGCCATCCATCCATCATCCATCCATCCATTTCCAATCCATCCATCCATGCCATTCATTCCCATCCATCCTATCTCATCCATGTCATCCATCTAATCGGCCATCCATGCCACCCCATCCATCTCATTCCATCCATCCATCCATCATTCCATCCATCCATCGCCATCGCATCCAAATCCATCCATGCAATCATATTCCATCCATCCATGCTCATGCCATTCTATCCATCCATCCATCATCGCATGCATGGCCATCCATACCATTCACCATCCATTCATCCATCCATCCATCCATCATCCATCCATTTCATCCATCCATCCATACCATCCATCCATCCATCCACCATCCAGTCCCATGTCCTAATGCCATCATTCCATCCATACCAAATCTATTCCATCATCCCATGCCATCCATCCATTCATCGCAGTCCAATGCGCATACATTTATCGTTCCGTCGTCCGTCCGTCCGTCCGTCCGTCCAGTCCGTCTCTTCGTCCCGGTCCGGTGCCTCCGTGTCTGTCCGTCCGCTCCATCCATCCGATCCACCACCATCCATGCCCATGATCCATCCATCCATCCATCCACTCCATCCCATGCCTATCCATCCATCCATCCATCTCATCCACCCAACCATTCATCTTATCTATCTAACTATCTATGCTTTTACCTTTCTTATGCCGAGACACGCGCTCTTCCGCCTCTATACCCTTGCATGACAAGGTGTACATGTAATCTCTTTCTTATGCGACTTTCGCTCACTTCCGTGCGATTTTGTTTGTGGGTAAACGCTACATTGATCGCCGTTAATGGCTACCGGGAAATTAGTAATAAGAGCGGCGTCGCTACTAGTAATCGTAGGATATTAATATAGGTCTGACGGAGGCGCGCGCGACCGCATCGCGTGTCGCCTTGACTTCTCCTCCTTCTCCATCCGACGCCCTAGCAGCATCGGAAGAGAATCAAAGGCAGCAGCTTCGAGGCATAGTTTTAAGTCCGTCATGCGCGAGCGTCTTCGTGTACGACCATGCATGAAATAGAATCCGCCGAGATTTCCATTGCGCCGATATGGGCTAGGTAAACCGATCGTTTTTTGCTCGCTAGCCCAAAAGTGCCGAAGGCATTACATAGGCTCGCGTATAGAATATCCACGAGGTCGATATGGACGTGTGAATGTGATATTCATTCCGTCGAGGCGCTAGCGTTCGTTTCTATCACGGCGTGAATAGACGTGGGAACTTTGGCGCGTGAGTCATCGCCTAGTGCGCGCGCAAGCGTGGCGTTTGGTAACCCCTGTCTTACATATAATCAGCGCGCAAGTTTCATCGCTGCTGCGCTGCTGCGTAATCGACCTTATAAAACTCCATTAATGGCTCGTTTTGTGTTCTTGCTATCTAGTACTTTCAGTAAATAAATAAATATTTTAAAATTAATTATATATGTGTGTGCGTGTTGTGTGTGGCGCGCGCTGCGCGCGCCAGCAGCGTGTGTTGTGTGGTGTGTGTTGTGTATGTGTGTGGTGTGTTTGTTGTGTGATGTGTGTTGTGTGTGCATTTGTGTGTGTGTGTGTGCCGTGTCGTGTGTGTGTGTGTGTGTGTGTGTGTGTGTGTGTGTGTGTGTGTGTGTGTGTGTGTGTGTGTGTGTGTGTGTGTGTGTGTGTGTGTGTGTGTGTGTGTTTGTTTGTATTTACGTGTGTTTACGTGTGTTTACGTGTGTGCATGCATGCAAATTTTGTCTCTTGGGCAAAAAATATTCATAAATCTGCATAAATCGTTCCTCTGCTGCCGAAATATATGTATTTACACGTCACTTCATTCAAGACTCGATCAGGTAGAATGCTTACCCGCACGCACGCACACATGCGCGCTTGCGTGGAATGTGAATAGACTGATCCTAAAACTACGCATGACTGAGTCCGTAATCGTTGATTCTCAACGACTTACGGAGTCAGTCTAGTATTCAAACGCGAATCGGGTGTGTGCTTGCTGCTCGACGGCTGTTTCGTCAATGGCGATAGTACACGCGAGTTTTACTATTCACGTGTTCTCGCTGCCCCACATCGCGTACCCGACCATCTGTGTGTAGACCATCCCCTTGCACCCTACTCGAACCCCATCACTACCGAGGAAAAATGCTCGCAATGTACTGTTGTCGCTTGCCGTTTAAATCGACGTAACAAAACAGACGGGTGGGCGGGATCCTATCCGCTGTCCGGGACAGCCTGTTCCGGTGGTAGAGTACCAGTAATCATGCCCATGCACTCACATCGTCACGAAATCTCACGCGCGCGCAAGCGTGCTTACACGTTAGCGCACATGCCGAGCGCACACACGTGTACGCGCAAACACATGCGAACGCGCACGCACACACATGCACGCACACAAACACGCCTGCACGCACGCACACAACACCCACGCACGGACGCACACATGCACGCACACAAACACGCACGCACACAACACCCACGCACGGACGCACACATGCACGCACACAAATACGCCCGCCCGCACGAACGCACACGCCCGTCTTACCGCCCACCCGCCCGCCAGCATGCACGCACGCACGCACGCACGCACATACGCATACACACTTACGCACTCACACACACACACACACACACACACACACACATAACATACACACACACACAACACACACACACACACACACTCACACACACACACACACACACACACACACACACACACACACACACACACAACACACACACACACACACAGCGCTCCGTCGGCCAACTTTGCCCCTTTTTAAACTAGGCGGGAGTGTACTGCGGCGGCGTTCGTTTGCGTCGACCACCACCTCGCCCTCTGCCACGGGCGTCGACTCTTCTTCCGGTGCTGCCGACGGCGTTACTCCGCATACTACCGACGACGAAGAGGCTGGACGACGTGGAGACAACAGCTCCATTCACGAGCACCCCGGTGCGGCCCCCCCCCTTCACACACAAAGCCGCGTATGTGGTTATAATGGGCCGCGCGGTAAATGGGTCGTGCTGCAGACGTGCATATCATTAAGCAGCAGCAGCAGCGACGGAATTCTCCCGTCGTGTCTTTGTGAGGCGGTTGTTGGTGAGAACGCGGCTTGACTTGTAAAGGCTGCGTGCCAGTATTTGAACGGCGTCGTGCCCCACCAATCTGTTGCGGATATATATATATATATATATATATATATATATATATATGTATATATCTATATATATATATATATGTATATATATATAAGTATATATATATAAGTATATATATTATCAAGAGTACATAATAGGAGATCTCCTATTATCTACTCTTGATATATATAGGACGAGAAACGTGTATGTGCATATGTGTCTGTAGAGAAATGTATACAGACTGACATAAGTATATGTACTTATAGCTCCGCAGATTTTTAAGGATGCGTTGCGTGTGGGCGTATTTAAGCTGAAGGTAACAGAAACTCCCCGCTGGAAGCTTATTATCGCTTTGAATCGGTGCATGATAACGCACGTGACGTTCTTTAGAATTATAGATGCGCAGCTGTCTGTGTGGTCGGCCGCTGGCGACGACTGACAGACGGACAACCTGTACGTCAGAAACAGCGTGGACCGTTTACCGCAAAGCTGCTAAACGACCGAAAATTACCCTTCCCACCAAGGATTGCCCCGCTGCCCAGCCCATTACACGAGGTTTCCAGCTCAGACAGGACCTTTTGCTTATACAAGCTTCACAGCATACACGCGGTTATGAACAGGATCTATAGCTTAAACAGGGCTCATAGCTTACATATAGGATCTATAGCTTACACAGAGTCTATAGCTTACACAGGGTCTATGGCTTACACAGTGCCCATAGCTTACATAGGACTTTTAGCTTGCACAGGGTCTATAGCTTACACATGGTCTATGGCTTACACAGGGCCTATAGCTTATACAGGGCATATAGCTTACACAGAGCTCATAACTTACAAACAGCCGATAGCTTACATAGGGTCTATAGCTTACACAGGGCCTGTAGCTTACAAAGGGCATATAGTTTAGTAAGTTTACACACACAGAGCCGATAGCTTACACAGGGCATATAGCTTACACAGAGCCTATTACGTACAAAGAGCCGATAGCTTACATAGGGCTTATAGCTTACACAGGGCCCATAGCTTACAAAGGGCATATATAGTTTACATACACAGGGCCGGTAACTTACACGGAGTCTATAGCTTGCACAGAGCCTATAGTTTACACAGGGTGTGTAGCTTACATGGACCCTATGGCTTACGTGAAATCTATAGCTTATAGCGAACCAATAGTTTAAATGGACCCTCCTTACTCTCAGCTGACTGCTAAAGATGATATCTGAGCCGCGCTCGTTCATCGGTCAATGAAGATGATACGATCATGCAGCCGCACCTAACGTCGTTACCAACGGCGACTGTGTGCGTCTGCGCCTGTACAGCTTATCTGCCTGCGAATTTCTCGCGGCACACTATCGTACTACGTTACCGTGAGAGAGGCGAAGCTAGTTTACGCGCGAGTTTATCACGCAACGTCTAAAAAAGACGAGCGACTTATCCGGCGGCGTACAGCGTATTTGGGCCGAGTATAGATACACACACACACACACCCGACGTTATTTTCCGAGAACGCAGGAAACAGTGGCGTCTGCTTTTATTTACTCAACGCGTGTTACGTGTCGCGGCAAACAAACCGAACAAAGGTGTGCCATTGATGTTTCGGTTCTTATCTTGGATTGCGCCGTGGGCAGACGATATTGGCCACCATGACATTTAAAACGGCGATGAATGGCGATATGCTATCGCAATTAAAATTGCACGCAAGTTGATCCAGGTTTAATAAGGTGTCAAACGTCATTCGGCATTTTTGCACCATTTTTAGTCGTTAAATGCAAATTCGTATACTTCAGCTTTTTATCTATTTCTTTTTACAAAGTCATCAATCTCGGCATCTATGTGAACTGTATCGTACCATATGATCGTCGCGGAGCGATTCTGGCTCATTTTTTTAAACTGTCCAATGTGCAGCAAACACGAGTACTATCGTACCGACAGCGTGGTTTCGAATATTTAAAAGGTAAAATTCGCCCAGTGACCGATTGAAACCTTTGAGCGTAAACTCATACATCCCCGCCGGCGCTCGCCCGATTCACGTAAATCCATGCAGCGATTTAATTGGATAGCTGCGCGGTGGCTCCGCCTACTGTTGGCTGCATTCCCGCCAGTCGCCTCATCACTTACCGTCTGGTGCTCATCCGCCACACGAGAGATATAGTTCCAGTGTCTGGCACTGTTAAATTTCTTATAAACCGACAGTAGGTTGACTTTATTGTACTTAAATGTAATTAATGTATACATTAACAACAAATTTTTATAATGTGATCGATATTTGCTTGGTTATTGGCTCTTGCTTGATACGGTCATGAACCCACATCGCATTGATACGGGCGATGGTGGCGTGAAGAATGCTGTATCCATGTTTCTTTCATAAGCCGGCCAGACGCGCGCATTCTTGACGTGGTGTGTCTAAGCTGCCCGATGTTGTTGTTTTATCACGATTATCTATGAAAGTACGCATCGGACACTGGTGACATTTATGTAAGTTCGTAGGTTTATGTATATTTTTTAAGCTAGTGTAGTTGTTGTGAGTTGTACGTTTGATTTTAATGTTATTTTGTCGTCGAATGATAACTAGGCCTACAGTGACTGTGAGTACTACTAGTACTACTAGTCGGTAATATACTAGTGACTCACTGACTAGAGACTAGGGGGCGGTGGGGTGAGTGAGTGAGTATACGTAGTACTAGTAGAGTAGTGTATCTACTCTAGTTTAGCTTAGGGGCGATGTGTGATCGTTGAGACACGGAGTCGATCAATACACAACACTATCGCACTATGTGGAAACCGTGTGGAAACCGTGTCGCTGCTTCCCGTAAATGTGGGCGAGTACTATGGCTTGTGTAGGCCTAGATCGGTAGATTGTGTGCAAGACTTGTACTTGTACGAGTTGTAGTTGTAGTGCGTAACTAAGCTTACCGGTTTTAATTTTACGAGATTTAGTAATAGCCGTGAGTGGCTCGTAAGATTGATCGATATGTACATAGCAACCATTATGATACTCCAAGGTCGCAATGCTACACGCGGCTGTAAGTTGTAGTACACACAGCTACGGACTGCATTCAGTCTCAGCATGTTCGCACCTGAGATATTCACTTTACAAGTGTGTATTATTCAGAGTGGCTATATGCCCGGCAGTTTTTTATTTTCAGCGTTATCTCAAGTAAACAAGGGTTAGGGTTAGGAACTGCCGGGCATTTAGGAAATCGAAGACCGTGCCCGGCTGCCGGGCATATAGCCACAGCGTATATTATTGTGGTTGATTGTGTGCTGCTGTTACTGTTTCTGTGTTAGGACATGAAGATACACTGATCGCACAAATTCAATTATTAGGCACTTGACTGCCTGCATAACCGTGTGCGTGTGTATGCGTGCACGCGTGTATAACTAGTGCGTGTGTATATATGCGTGTTCGAGTGTACGCATGTGTGCGATTGGTATAGTATGTACACGTGCAACTTAGTTTGACAATTGACTTGATTGACAACTGAATCTTTGCTTTTCCTTCTGCAGATAAGTGTTGCACATGAACAGTTTTTGGCTGAATCGCTGTAGTGTGTTCATCCCCCGCTTTTGCGTCACCGAGTACACAGGTAGTAAGTAGTTCGGCAACTTGCAGGGCTCCGGCAGACACGATGCCCGCGCTACTGGGGACCGGCGACCCGTCGGCCCCGACCGCCTCGCTCGACGCTAACTTTTCGCTCGGCGACTGCGCCGACTGTCAGCTGTGCGGGTTTGCCGAGTCGTGCAACACGCACCTGTACTCCGAGGACATGTGGAAGAAGTTTGAGCTGTTGCCGACACCGCCGCTGTCGCCAATGCACGGCTCAGACGACGAAGCCCCGGACCTTGTGAAGCCCTTTGACGACCTGACAACCATCGACGACTTGATAGCTACGTTCGAGGATTCTGTGAAACCGTGCACGGGACTTGACAGCAGCTTCCTTCGCTCGCCGCTCATTCAGGACTGCATGTGGTCAGTCGGCTACTCGATCGAGGACCTTGTCGCAAAACCCGCACGAAAAACAAACTCAAAGTCGACTTTGTATCGCAACGGCGACGGGGCGACCCGGACGATATCGACGTGTGACGACGACTACACAAACTCTGTCGCCTTGCCTGTGGCGGCGACGGCGGCGTCCGAGAAACAAGAGTACAGCTCCACCGAGTGCGTAGACCCGGCGCAGGTTTTCCCCTACCCGTACAACTCCGATCACAGTTACAGTTGCCGGAGTAGCAGTAGTGGCAGCTGTACGAATCCCAGCAGCCCGAGCAGTACCACCGGATCGGACAGACGGAAGGCGGTACCGCCCGGCGTGCAGACACCCAGTGACAGTGGTGAGTTATATTAAAATTTAAATACAGACAAACCCATGTGTAAAGGTCGCGCAAGGTGCATGCAGAAAGTCACCTTTACGGCCATGTGTTCTTTTTATAGAAGTGACCGCTAGCACAGGCTGGAATGTGCTGATTTACTATCATTTCTAGGGCAGTGAGCTTTAGTACTGATCTGCTATCATTTCTATCTCAGTGTTGCAAGTCCCCGATGTGTTGGTCATGGTGAAGCGGACTAGCCATTCCAATTTTTTTTTAAACTGGGAAGACCAATTCTTTCTCTACAAACTTTGAGTTTATAAAACTGCTTGCGTAGGCGAATTTGAATGCCAATCCCAAAAAAATGTAGACCCCTTTAAATGCTGGCTGCATTAGATCACAAGAGTTGATGGAAAGTTCTCGGGCTCTATGTCATATGCACTTATGTGTACTCAACTTCATCTGGCCTAGATTTCAAACAGGCTTGCCAAGTTCGGTCTTCCATGTGTGCGCCCAGCCCGCATGTGTATCGTGTCTCCTGCTCGCAGTTATTAATATTATAACCGTCGTATAAATGTTCGATATACTCGATATGTGAGCGTGGGCAGGTGCAGTTGTTTGCATAACACAATAGTGTAACGTACACCACGCATTCTAAGCGATTCCAAAGTGTAAGTGCATAGTAATTCCCTGCTACGGTTGGAAGCTATACATAAGTCACGCAAAGGTCAAGATGTCTGTGTGTACTCTACGCAATATGACAGCGCAGATTGGCTGGTTTAGACGTAGTTGTTACATTGTATTGGCATACTCTGTAGTCTGTATTAAATGCCCAGTTATCTCTGAATGGGTCGCATTTTAAAATTGCATCAATGAAAACTAAGTTGCAACTCGCTTTCCTTCCTTCTTATCTTTCACTGCACCCGTGTGTTTCGGTGGGTGTGCGTATATGTATCTCTTTTTAAGCATGGACGCATTTGTCTAGAGAGTGTAGAGTATAAAGTCATTAAAATGCTTCGATGTAGTCGAAAAATGTTTCGAGGCATTGTCTAAAATTAGAAGCTCACATACGCACAGGTAATTGGCGTGTCTTTGTGTGCATTTTTCATACGGCGTTTGCTTGTTTAAAAATAATAAGAACTCAATACAGAGATAAGCACGCGAAATGTTGACCCTTTTACATTCATTGCAAACGCACGGACGTGTACACGTGCAGGGGCGTGTGTAATGCTAGGGGTTCAGTTAGAGATAGAATGGATAGTGGCAGTGGGATGGGTTGCTTGAACTTGCTTCTGCTGCTCGGTTAGATTGTGTTGATAGACGGGCTTAAAATATTGTGTTAAAATATCGTATTTCTCGCATAGCGCGTGCGTGCGTGGGTGTGTGCGCTCTACCGCCAGCTCCGTATCCTAGTGAGACGAAGGGACGGAGGCTTGGTGGCAGGCCCAGACCGCATTCCATGCGTTGTTGTTCGCGTCTCATTTCGAAGAAACAAACGAGGCTGGTAGATCGATGGAGCGCCAAATCCCCGACTTGAGCTTACCCCCCCCCCCTCCCCCTACACACACATACACAGCCATGCTCAGGTGAGAGCACATCGTCCCTCTCTAGTATGCAGATGAACTGAGATGAGGCAGTAGGTAGCGTGATCTATTTGGTAGCGACCTGCGGTCTGGTGAGGGAGATTTTTATTTCGTGGAATCGCTTCGGCTTGTCGTGTGTTGTTGTCGTCCGAGTTACTGTAGCTAACTGGTTTGTATGATCTTACTTTTGCTTTTTATATTAGCCTAACTCTATCATCGGTGGTTGGTTGCGCTTGAGTGATGAGTATGTGCTAACGGGTTACAGCCGAATACTAAATTGTAAGTGCGGTCTGTCTGTTAGGGCGGCCGAATGGCTTCGCTACGTTGCACTGCACAGCGAATGGGTATCTGCATCTCGCCTGACTGTGTGCATATAGTATTTTCTCGATGAAATGATCCTGTTTTGAATTCTTTCACAATTCTGTAATACCTAGCTCTGCTGATGTAGCCCCATCGCACCCGCTACAGGAATAGCTCCTGTAGCGGGAACGGAGAGACTACGCCGGTAGAACTATGTAATACCCAGAGTGATTTATCGTGGGAAGGAGAGCACATAGGCGCTGGTAGCCCGTTGTCTTGTGCTGCTGTGCTGGCATGCAAATAGTGAGAGAGAGACCGAGAGAGAGAGAGAGAGAGAGAGACAGACAAGAGAGAAGAGAGAAGGAGACAGTGACGAGAGAGAGAGAGAGAGAGAGCGAGAGAGAGAGAGAGAGAGGAGAGAGAGAGAGAGAGCGAGCGGAGCGAGCGAGAGAGAGAGAGTAGAGAGAGGAGAGAGCGAGAGAGGGAAGCGAGAGGAGAGAGCGAGAGGAGAGAGCGAAGAGCGAGAGCGAGAGAGAGAGAGAGAGAGAGAGAGAAGAGAGAGAGAAGAGAGAGAGAGAGAGAGAGAGAAGAGAGAGAAGAGAGAGAGAGAGAGAGAGAGAGAGAGAGAGAGAGAGAGAGGAGAGAGCGAGAGAGAGAGGCGAGAGCGAGAGCGAGAGCAGAGAGAGAGAGGAGACTGAGAGAGAGAGAGAGAGAGAGAGAGAGAGAGAGAGAGAGAGAGAGAGAGAGAGAGAGAGAGAGAAGCGTAAGCCCCTGTTCTCTTCCCGCTACGATTACACGCGAGTCGTAAATGTGGGGTGAGAAGCGCTCACGACACTCTAATTAGCAACTTCTTTTCTCTCTCCGTCAGTGGAGGCCTCCGCGGGTACCGGTTGCGCCACTCCTTATTGCCGTATCGCTTACACCCAGCCGCGGCATCCCCCTGCCTGCCTGCCTGCCTGCCACGGCAGCGCGCGCTTCCAGATGTGGGCCGTGGCCCAGTCGGTATACATAATTGCCAGCAGAGACCAGCGTCTCTGCCTCCTGCTATCACGCATCTCTCTCTCTCTCTCTCTCTCTCTCCCGGCAGGTTGAGTTTCAGGTTCACTCCTTCGCGCGCGTCAGTCCCGGTATTTCCTACGCGGCTCGCTTGGTTTTTAGTACGGGCACTTGGGACAGCTGCTTATATATTATTTTCATCATTATCATGGCGACACAGCACACTCGCAGCGGCGAATGCGGGAGCGTTCGGCGTTAGTTTTTATGAAGGGAAGTTGATGTACAGTGACACAACAGTGGAACTGTAATTGAGAGGTAGGGCCTATGGTAGTATTTGTGAATGTGCGTTCATATTATTTTCAGTTTTTACTGACTGTCTCAAGTGCCTGTGGGTTTTAGGCTTGGTATGCAGGCGTGGAAGCGTAGCGCCACATTGCCCGGTGTCGTGACGAGTGGCGAAGGATGCTGTGAAGGTCCGGTATGCCAGATTCATTCCAGACGCGCTGGTTTCTCTTTTACGCGTGCGCGCGCGCTCTCTCTCTTTCTCTCTCTCGCTCTCTCTCTCTCTCTCTCTCTTTCTCTCACGCACGCCCCTTCGCGCGCACGCATGTAATGGGGTATTTAACTTACCCTGAACTCATGTGCACGTCGGATCAAACGAAATCTTTCATGAAGAAACATTATTTCAATTATCTAGCGCCCGCATTCTCAATGAAAAATACGAGACCTCCAGTCAGGTAGTGCCGGTTTGTTTTGGCAATAAACTGTCGAAGAAGAAACAGCTGGATGCGTGCGCCCGTGAACATGCCTAGTGGCTTAGTTACTCGCGTAGTATCGTAGCCACAATTTCGGCCACGTGCGTACTAGTTACACAGAGTAGACGTACCGTGCAGAGATACCCGCTCTTTCTCACTCCCTCTTTCCCCCCTCTGTCTCTCTCTCGCCCTTCCTTCCTCTATCTCTCTCTCTTTCTCTCCCTCCACCCTTCCGCTCTCCCTTTCTGCCCCTCCCTCTCTCTTCCTCCCTCCCCCTCTCTCCCGTCCTCACTTTCTCCACCCCTCCCCTCCTTCCCTCCCTCTCTCCTTCTCTTTCCACCCCTGTCTTTCGAAGCATCCGCTCCTCTCAGTCAGGTCCCGTAGACCCAATCCGATTTCGGTAGCGCATGCTGATTTACTAGCTACTGTTCAGAGATGCTGCCAGCTGGTCTGCCAATGCTGAGAATTCTGGCTGGGGATAACCCCGGCGGAGGCGCCCTGTCCTCACATTACTCACAGTGCTGCTGCACATGTGTAAACACTCGAATTACGATGACCACCGCTTGGCAACATAGATATATATGGGCGTGTACACAGTGTTGATAGAGCGTTAGTAGACATGTAGTACGGCTTCTACGAAACATGGGAACTACTGACTAATTATAATCGCCTAGAGACGGCAAGTGTGGGAGGTGATTGAGGAGGGTTGTTGGTACGATCGCTAAAGTACGTGGTATGAGGATAGATTACTGGCATGCTGAGAGTTTGCAGTTCGCGGATGTATTGACAGCGGTTGCTGTTATAGTCACGGGGGATGATGTAGCGCCAGGAGTACGTGAACAGAGATGTACGGTCTCCATGCGTCACTATACTATCAAGAGACAGACAAGAGTACATAATAGAGATCTCTATTATGTATTCTTGATACTATACATGTACTCTTAGTAGCGCCTACACATGATCGCATACGTTTACGTCGTATCTATGTGCGGGTACGGTAATTAGCCGTGTAAAGCAAGCAATCATTTGCGTACGAACTTTGCGTTTGCTTGTGAATTTCGTGTACGCTAAGTGCGGTTGGAACGTCAATGGTTGGTCGCTGGCTATTGCATATATTTTAAGTCGCGCTTTTGCTACGACCCGGTATGAAAGACACGACCTGCTGCTGTAACAGTAACATGTAGATATAAATATATATCCAGGCGAACGCACGCCCTGTTGTGCACGCACACGCACGCACGCACGCACGCACATTAGCTAGGTTTATCGATGTAAATGTATACATGTAACAGCTGCCAAGGTCTGCTGGGTGCTGGAAGCTTATACCGCCACTCACTTCCGTTAAAACATACAAGTTTTAGCGCATGCATTCGTCACATACACGGCACAAGGCCACGACATAGACAGTCCGACCTATTTAGTTTATAGGAAAGGTCACTTTGCCCGCTGGAATTCCAACGAAAGCAACACGCGTGTGATAAAAAAGGATGCCGATGAAAGCATCGGGTGGCTCGTGAAGATGCCGTTAGGGATTGATTGCTTCTCTTTGACCTGGTTACCGTGTGCCTATCTAGCACCAAGGTCATGAGGAGGCTACCAGTGAGTCAATTACTGGCCTTAAGCCGGAACTTTTTTAAACTATGCGTTTTTCCCCGCGCTGTAGGATTTGTTTTTGGAGAAGATATATTTGCTAACTGCGTAGTTATAGTTGGCTCTAGAAAGCATTCTCATGTGTACTTTTAAAACTGCAACCGCATCATGTGCGTGCGTGGGCGTGCGTGTGGGTGTGTGCATGCGTGCGTTTTGCTCTTTTGCCTGTAGCTAACGTGCGTGTAATTGGGATGGTAAGGGACAATTGGCATCGGAGAGAGCGATCCTGACATGTGCGAACACACATTGTAATTTGTAATTAACGTTTTGTTTTTACTAAGTAATTTGTCGCCTGGTCTAGCGCTTAGATCTCAGCTACCTCGCACATCCGCACGAATCCTACTGTGGGTGCCCTTGACCTTTAATAGTTATCTTAGCCGACACCTAACTCCTTTATTTTTCGTGTATCGTCTGTTGGGGTGTATACATGTGTGTGGAGAGGAGGAGTTGGTATTTGACGCTAACTGTGTGGTTAATTCTAATGTAGGCTGCAGTAATCACGCTGTGCGCCTATTCACTCTTCGCAACTACGCAGAGGGCCCTGCCTATGTCGTTCGCTGTAGGCTATGCATTCCCATTCGTCACGCTATACGGAGCCGCGGTTGCTGCTGATGGTGCAACAGCAGGGCGGTGTTGCGCCACAACGCACACGAGCAAGGCAGACCCCGGCTAGCTTGGAGCGAAGCCGAAACCATCAATATTTGGCAGCGGCGCGCCGGTGGTTGCCGACCGGTGGGTAGTAGGGGTGGGGGGTTCCGAGATTTTTAGGGAGGGCCAATGAAGCTTAGCACTACCGCGCCGCGCGCACGTGTGTTGAATGACGTCAGATGACGCGCAAAGAGGCGGAGTGTTTCTGCTGCTGCTGCATTGTTGAAACCGAATGAGCTCGTGTTTGTAAGCGTCAGGCGCGGCGGCGGCATTTTGCCGGCGGGCGGGGGCAAAGCTGCCCGTCATTTGGCTGGCTGGTGGTTATCTCTTCGTCTGCAGGCATGAGCAAACAAAAACGCGCCTTTCGGATGAAGCTACTCGGTGCGTTAATACTGGCTTCGTAATGCATACACGCCGTGGTGGTCGCTGTCCGCCCGCCAGTATAGTTGTATACTCTGAACTATGCCAACGACCCGCGCAGGCAGTCGGCAGTAGCCGCCTCCTAAAATAGCCGTTTGTATACATAGGGGGTAAAATATAGAATTTACATATATACCATCTCGGTGTACTCTACGGGGAAGAATCTTACAGCGTTAATTGATTATTCTGCGAGTGAGTGTAATAGTTCTTCGTATTTCGTATTTCGTATGAAGCTCGATGAACCATATGCCACGGGCCCCTTGTCTATGTCGCTGTGTCGCTGTGTCTGCTGCATGTGTTATGCAACGGTCGCTGGCTCGCTCTTCCCCAGAATCCGCAACTGGTACGGTACAGGCCCAGGGATTCATGGCTTCACCCTATCGGCTTCGTTAGTCGCACGGGCATAAGTCGTGGAGGAGAACATCGGGGACAGGGACGGTCGGTTTGTCGCCCCTCCCTCTTATTGGCGCCCACTGGCGAAATGGGAGCAAAAAAAGGAACCCCGTTGTTAGACGTCCGAGCTGCTATGACATGGTGAAAGTCTCCTACAGCTCCTCCTGATCCTACGTATAGGATTATGATGTCATAACTTTAGCAGATGAATTGAATTGCGAAACTTACGACAGCCTAGGTCAATAGTCGTATATCGTCAAAGGCTAATAATAAGGTATTATTAGCTCTTGATATCATGATTTCTGACATCGCATCGCAGCTTTGGGTTGACCTTCGGATGACCTTCGGTCGGCAGCGTTGAGTTTCGGGTGGGGGGGATCGCGCTTCATCACATGAATTCGACGGCAGAGTTACACATCGACGCTGTGCCCGCAGAGGCCGTACGTAGCACGGGCAGATCGAGAAAGCCTGCTGGCGGGGAAAGCTGGAACGTTTTTGCCGAGCTAGGCTCGGCTAGCTATATAGGTGCATGGCTTCGTTGAACGTTGGTATTATTAACTGGGCTATCGATCGTTCGTCTGCGCTCTCCTTGCTGTGACTGCTGCGAAAGAACGTTTGGCGCGGCTTCTGTATTTCGCGGCGTCTGAGCCATTTCGCGGCGTCTGAGCCGCGCTGTGTGCGTACAAACAAGAATGCGGACAGGAAGAGCTAGCGCTCCGGGGGCTGTTTAAGTGTTCTGATAGTGAATTAAGATCCCCACCGGTCTTATTTATGGCGAAAAGCAGGTGTAGGAAAGCGCGCGTACTACGTTACAATCAGATCTAGTTTCTTATTATGAATTGATTATTCGTTATCTTCTTAGTTATAGCCCACCCTTTTATGGATACATTTGAAATTTGAGTAAAATTAATTGATTTTTTGTATCGCTATAAAATTGGCTGTGTGGAGCTAGTCGGGTAAGATTGCTTATCAGATGTCATAACAAGTTCAAGGGAACTGAGTGAGACAGGGTGCGAGCGAGGCAAGGATACCGGTGTAGGCGTGCTGACAGGAAAGGCCTATATAAACCACCGCTCATGCATGCAGTTTTAGTAACGATATGATTATATAAGGGTCGCGCAAGTTTGCTTGTCTTTTGACTAGTTTACGCGTCCATCGTATTTCTGTGAGGCTGCCTCCGGTGCAGCAGACGGGCACCGTCTTTATAGAAAACAGCCACCTATATTATAGAGAAAACAGAATTAGCGGTAGAGCGGTAGCTCTAGTGTTTTTCCACAACGCTAGTTATATTATGATTAGTGTGTGTCAGAAAAATGAGCCCAATTAAATTGCAACGCGTTTGACATCGATGTAGAACCGATGCACTCACGCACGCACGTATGCAGGCACACGCGCACATACACACACACACGCACGCGCGCACACGCACGCACCGTGTACCCATAGTGGTGTAAACACGCACTGCAGCGTATGCAATGAGTACGCGGGGTATTTTTTTTTCACGCAGCGAGTTCCCAACACAATTATTCTGCCAGCTTTTGCACGCGGAACGTTTATTTTTAAAGAAACGCCGCAAACGGAAGTGGTTAAACACGCTCGAGTTTACACGCGCGTGCTTTGCTACGTCGCCACACGTGGCTGCTGGCGTGATGAGCGACCTGCACCAAAATCCCGCCTTCGCCGCCGCCGTCGTCGTCTGACAGCCTCTCCGTGCGTACACAGCTGCGCGTACGTATGCGTATACGCACCGCAGGAATGCATTTGTGCATGCAGGCTAGAGCGTATGTACCTACCTACTCACAGACACTATATGCGATCCTTGCCGTTCCTGAAGTCGGGTAACCGCTTTGCCCCAGGCTGTGTAAAGATACTATGCGCGTGCTGGTGGACTGATTCTGGGAGTTCCTATGGCTGCCACCGGTTGTGCCTCAACGCCTTATTATGGATACGTGTCTATCAAAATCTGTGTGGTTTGACGTGGGAGGTAATCCTGCCTGAAGTTGTAACCAAGTAAAGTAAGATAAAGCAGGTGATTCTATCATGCATGAGTCGCTGAGGGGAGAACACGCGGGGGATGTGCGTGAGTCTTTTTTATCTGGTTATTTCTAGTTATTTTTCGAATTTATGGCCTTACTTTACATAGGGGCCTATTTCGTGATATTTCGACGGGACACGGCCTCTTATACCAGCCTCCCTCTCTCGACAATCGCGGGCGCCAGACTTGTGTTTCTCAGCGCAGGTCGCGACGGTGGCAGACGAACTCAGGCTGCACCCGAGCTCGCTGGACATCGGAAGGCGATAATTTCCGGGGTTGGCTACTCGCGTGATATCTGTGTAAATAATCCGGCAGCGTGCAATGCCAGATCTGAAATACGCACGAGCTCCTGTTCCCACGTGTGGGAGTGAGTATGAGAGAGGAGGAGGGTCTTAGGGGAAACCGTGGAAAGGGAGAGGAGAGTTGAGGGATAAGGAGGTAACAGGAGATTGAGAGAAGGAGATAGAGCAGTCACTTTGGGGGCAGCCAGGGCTATCTATCTGGGTGCTGACGCGGCGGTTATTTGTGGAGGCGATAACACACAGGATGAGCAAATGTTAGTTTGACCAGAACTTGCCAACAAGATAGGCAGACTGTTATACATAGCCCTGTATCAGTGTTGGGGATAATATCCGTATCGGTCTAGACAAACATCACAACGTGTGGGGGTGCATAGTGGGGAATGACAACAACTGATAGACAACATTGCACTAACATTGCACACCTTATTGCAAACACCGAGAGCGAGCATTATCCAAGATTGCCCGCGCGCGGCATTTCCGTTTTGATACGTCTCTGTATTGATATGTAGAAGTTAGTTGTTTTTGTGTTGATGTGTAATAGTTAGTTGTCTCTGTATTCCTATGAAGAAGTTAGTTGTCTCTGTATTCATATGAAGAAGTTAGTTGTCTCTGTATTCATATGAAGAAGTTAGTTGTCTCTCACTCTCTGTATTCATATGAAGAAGTTAGTTATCTCTGTATTCATATGAAGAAGTTAGTTGTCTCTGTATTCATATGAAGAAGTTAGTTGTCTCTGTATTCATATGAAGAAGTTAGTTGTCTCTGTATTCATATGAAGAAGTTAGTTGTCTCTGTACATATTCATATGAAGAAGTTAGTTGTCTCTGTATTCGTATGAAGAAGTTAGTTGTCTCTGTATTCATATGAAGAAGTTAGTTGTCTCTGTATATTCATATGAAGAAGTTAGTTGTCTCTGTATTGATATGTAGTTCTTAGTTGTTGCTGTGTTGATGTGTAAGTTTCTTAGTTGTGGCTGTTGATGTGTAGGTTCTTAGTTGTGGCTGTGTTGAGTGTAGTTCTTAGTTGTGGCGCTGTGCTTATGTGTGGTAGGATGTAGTTCTTAGTTGTGGCTGTGTTGAGGTGTAGTTCTTAGTTGTGGCTGTGTTGAGGTGTAGTTCTTAGTTGTGGCTGTGTTGATGTGTAGTTCTTAGTTGTGGTTGTGTTGAGGTGTAGTTCTTAGTTGTGGCTGTGTTGAGGTGTCGTTATTAGTTGTGGCTGTGTTGAGGTGTAGTTCTTAGTTTGAGGCCTGTTGTGATGGTGTAGTTCTTAGTTGTTGCTGTGTTGATGTGTAGTTCTTAGTTGTGGCTGTGTTGACATGTGTAGTTCTTAGCTGTGGCTGTGTTGATGTGTAGTTCTTAGTTGTTGCTATTTGATGTGTATAGGGGTTAGTTGCCCCGCGTAGCACCCTTGTTGACACATCCACCAGACCTCTGCACCTCGCCTGCTGCTGCGTGCTACCGTGTGATTAACTGTCACAGAAACTGTTCTATAGAAGGGTAGAATACCCGACGGCATGTGCACGCTAGACTAGATATTAGTCACGTACATATGACGGTAACTAAGCGCGGGACGGATACGGGAGCGTGATGGCAGACGGCACGCATCGCAGCACGGGCGATCGTGAGTCACGACGAGCTGGCGACTGCCATCGCACGCCGGCGTCCACAGTTTACCCGCCCGCGTTTAGTCCCGCTGCCCGCATATATACGCGCCGCTGCCTGTTTGCCTGGGCGAGCTCACCTAACGCGAGATGGCCTTAAATGGCAGGCAGAGCCGCGCTAATTGTGCAGGTGTTCTGGACAGTGCGTGGGCGAGTACAATAGAGGGCCCAAATCTCGGCAGGTCTGCAAGCGCACCGCGATTGAATAGTCAGTCGAGCCGCTTTGAATACTCAGTTGATATGTCTCGCGATATAGCAACAGTTTGCGCGTGAATAGCCGGCGGGCGGTGGGAGAGGGAAGAAAAAGGGGAAGGGGAGGGGGGGGCTCCGTTCGCTTCCGAATTCTGGAGCATTAGAGCATCAGGGCGCTTTTGTGTTATAGTAACTAAGATTGGCGTGTAGACGGTGGCAAGTCGTCTTCTATAGCGTGTGGGTGTCTGTACATGTGTGATACCGCGCTCACAGATAGGAGGCCGTATCGGACATGTATGCGGCATGCCCCATGTCTATCGTTCTCCGGCCCCTATCACCTGGCCGTTCGCTTGTTTTGGACGAAGGAATGTTCATTTCCGACGCTCGTTAGAAGGGGGGAAGAGCGGTCTGGTTACGTAATGTTATCCTACTTCCCCGCCTTTCTTCTTCCTTCTCATGAACTCTTTGTTCTTCATACTCATAAACCGTTTTCCATTTTCAACTCGTGAACTGATTTTCCTTTCTCGCTGCTTACAGCGATCATTCTTCCGTCCGGCTCATAAAATCTCACGAGCAGCTGATATCGGCGCTAACAACCGTCGGAAGTTGGCACCTGTTAATGTGTATATAGGGCTACTCAGCAGTTGGCTGGTCGTTCGCTCTGTCGCAGGCCGCATGCTACACGGGGAAAAGCTATTTCCCTCTGCGGACGTGCGAGCGGCGCTGTGTCTACTCGCCTGTGTGTAGCGATAGATCGCGTGGGCTTGCTAGCGAAAGTGTTCGCGATTGAGTCAGTTGACTGACTGACTGGCGCTGGTCGTGCAGCAGTTGTAGCATGCATGCATCCATCGATCGCCTCGTCGCACGACCCGCGGGCGGGGCCGTCGGCATGCGATGCTACCGAAAACACGCGGCAGCAATGTTTGAAGTAGAAAATGTTTTTCGCTCTCACTTTCGCTCTCTTTCCCCCTGCCCTCTTTCCTCATCGCCCTCTCCCCTCTCTCCCGCTCCCTCTCCCCTCTCTCTTCCGCTCCCTCTCATCCCTCTCTCTTTTCTTGTTCTCTCATCTCTCTCCCTCTCTCTCCCCCTCTCTCTCCTCTCACCCGCTTTCTTCTCTCGCCCTATCCCTCAGCAGCAGCAACAGTAGTAGTAGCAGTAGCAGTAGCAGTAGCAGCAGCAGCAGCAGTAGCAGTAGCAGTAGCAGTAGCAGTAGCAGTAGCAGTAGCAGCAGCAGT
>NW_014577697.1:67331-81697 GCF_000485595.1 Priapulus caudatus
GAGAGAGAGCGAGAGAGAGAGAGACAGAGACAGAGAGAGCGAGAGAGAGCGAGAGAGAAAAAGAGAGAGACGGCATGTTAATTACTTAGTTCATTACTTCATTCTTACTTCGTGACAGTGTGCCGCTGGGCAAGTACGCCGATACAAAGCACGCATGACGACGTGCCTCGAGCTGGTCGGACAGAGCCGGTCATTATAGAAGATTATACATTCATCGCATGATCACGTCGCGCCCACGCGGCCCCTCGTCGACGCGACCACGCGGCCAGTCACGCAAGCATACCGACGATAGGCGAATCACGCTGTGTGATCACGCGCGCAGTCTCGCCTTAGACTGAGCGCGCCATCGCCTGTTGAAAGGGCTTCACGTGATTCGTCTAGTCGCGTGACTTGTGTGGGATAGGAGGGGGATGGTTGGGGTGGCGGTAGGGGGTAGGGGTGGGGTAGGAGGGGAGGGTGGCGGTAGGGGATAGCGGGTGGGGTGGAGCGGGTGCATGTTAATGGTGGGATTAACGAGTCGTCTTGATGACGTGTGGGTAGATAGATACGCTATAGTATATTGTAGCGATGCGAATCGGCGCGTGTACGCTCCATACTAACAGTTTCTGTTTCCGTTTCAGTTTCTTTAAGTTCGCTGTGCCGCCACCGCGCACCCGATCCACGGCACGTGTACACACGCGCACGCACACACACACACACACACGTGCTCTACGCTAACAGTTTCGATCGCTCCGCATACTGGTCGTATATATACATCGTCGCGCCGTGTACGTAGCGTAGCGTGGATGCTGAAAGTGATGCGAATCGTCTGCTCCGTTATGCTGCTGCCGCCACCGCGCCGGTGGCCGCGCGCGCGAGCAAACCTAGTATGCCGGCTAGACTGGATTCACAGTCCCCGCGGCTGCCGTCGCTGTTTCATTCGCAACGACGTGTGGAGTCAGTCTAGACGCAGACGCGATGTACTTGGGCTGGCGACGAGCGTTAGGGTGAAGGAAAGGGGGAGGTGTTTGCAGTTTCTTACACGTTGCTTGTAGGCGGGAATGCGGAGTGCTCGCCAAGCGCGTCTCCGTACGCGTACTAGACTGTCGCCATTACTCCTGGATCGTCGATTTGACGATCCAGGAGTAAACTCTCCGGCGGCAGCGAGAGCCTTCTGGTGTCAGTCTGTGTGCGTGAGGGAAAGAAACGGCCGCCGTGAACTTGCGTGAGAGGTCGGGGCGTATTACTGAGGCGTACAGACGTAGTTCGATGCAAGGGCAGTCAGGGTTAGCTAATTACTAATTAGGCGGGCGTCGAAAGATGTGACACGACTACGCGTGCGATGACAAGCGGTAATGAGCGAGAGAGGGGGAGAGAGGGAGAGAGAGAGGGGGGAGAATGGGTAGCCGCCGAAGCTTAAGTAGCAGCAGCAGTAGCAGTAGTAGCAGCAGCAGCAGCAGCGGTAACAGTAGCAGTAGCAGTAGCAGCAGTAGCAGCAGTAGCAGCGGTAGCAGTAGCAATAGCAGCAGCAGCAGTAGCAGCAGCAGTAGCAGTAGCAGTAGCAGTAGTAGCAGCAGCACCAGCAGCAATAGCAACAACAATAGCAGCAGCAGTAGCAGCAGCAGAAGCGGGAAGCTGCGGCGGCTACCCCCTCCCTCTCGCTCTCCTCTCCCTCTCCTCTCCCTCTCTCCTCTCTCTCCCTGATGAAGGGCGTTCTTCGGACAAAATTGGTCGCATCCATAATGCGTCGTTTTTTAATTGAAATTGCATGGATTTGTTTACCGTTCTGACTTCCTGCGTCACTGGGGGTCGGCGGCGGGGGGGGGAGCGGCAGGGGAAAGGCGTACAGGGCATTAAAATAATTATAACTTGACTTTAATTTGTTGCCATCGGGAAAAATTCGTTCTCATTTTGCGTGAATATAGGTCGATGTTGGCATGCGACGTGCGGGCGTGTGACCCCTATAGATTCTAGGTCGGAAGGATCCTTCTAGTTCTCACAATGTTCAACATTCCTGTCTGTCTGTTTGTCTGTCTGCCTTTCTTTCCGTCCGTCCGTCCGTCTTTCCGCATGTCAGCCTATCTGTTGGTGTGTCTGTCTATTCTCCCTCGCCTGCTTTCTTACGCTTCCCCTGCTTTGGCTTTCGTGACGACTGGTCATTGCGCGTAGATTTTCCGCATTCATTATAGCTCGAGGCGGCAGGAGCAGTTGGCACGTGCATCTACGGCCGTGCGTGCAGTAACAGGCGGCAGTGTATCACGGACTCACCGTTATCATTTATCAACTCATGAGACTGCCTAATAGTCTAATCGACTAATAGTCACTAACAGTCAATACGCATCGTAATTATTAATACGAAGCTTGCAGCAGCCGATTGTCTCCTCTCCGTGTAATTTGTGTGGGTCCGGCGGGGTTGCGTGCCACCCTCCTGTAGTCATTGGAGTTTCAAGCCCCGTGGTACTCTCCTGGACCCGGACTACTCAACCGCCGCCGCTATGACCCGTGTCGCTAGGTTTTATACTAGGTTAATTAATTCGATATCTACGTCATTACACGTAGAGCAGCAATTTCCAAGGCTGTGGCTGCCCGGAGGCACCTGTCAGTCGTTGTTGTAGTCTTACTATGTTGTGATTGATTTCTAGTATGTACATTATAAATGTCCGCGTGTCTTGTGTCTCCCCACACAAGGTCACTGATATGACTCGGTTTCGCGATCAGCATTTTGGTTTCAAGTACATGTAGCGGACCGCGCGTCTCTCTCGGTTTCCAAACAGCGGATCGCGCGGTTTAGTGGCAGTTCTCACGCGTCCAATACCACACACGCGCGCGCATACACGCACGCACGCACGCACCCGCGCCGGTGTCTAGAAAACGTCATAATATAATGACTTATTTCAAACTTCTTTAGCAACTTGTTTCCCCGCTATTAGCGGCGTGCGTTGAAAAGTCCTTTTTTCTTCGACAAAAACCGGATTCGCTTTTAATTAATCTTCGTCTTAGTCGTTCTGCCGCCGAGCCGCCAGCTGACGACGACTCTGTCTGTCTCGCCCTGTGTGCGTGTGTCTGTCGGTGAATGCGCGCGCGTGGGCGGGAAAATCACCTGACAAGTTTGCCGAAGCGATCAATGTAGAGAAAAGGGTGGAGAAGCGGCTCTTGCTTGTATCTCATAGCTTCGTTGGATAATGAGTGAATGTATAACTGTTGAATTCCGTTATAGCTATAACTTTTGGTTTTTAGTCGTATCCGTGTTTCGATTGAAATTGGTCCCAAACAAGCGACCGAGTTGTCTGCATAAGCATGTGTTGAAACACGTCTGCCATTGAACGTGTTTTATGAGTATTTTAGCAGATAAGGTATACCGGAACGTACCCTGGTAACTATCTGATATGGTTAGGGTTAGGGTTAGGGAGTAGGCGTAGGCGACTCCCCAGACTCGTTAGTGGAGTAGGCGAGGTACTGTCCGGCATATTAGATAGTTACCAGGGTACGTTCCGGTATACCGGACTGTACTCAGGGTACGTTCCGGCAGTACCCAGGGAGACATAGACCCTATCAGCAGTATTATATCAAGAGCTCTTGATTATATTATTAACGTAATGATTCGGCCCATATTTTGCACTAAGGGACCTGACTAGCGATGCGAATTCCTCGCCAATGGCGCGCGTAATAATTTCCAGAGTTGCCGCGTGAGTTCAATTTCCGTGCTACGTCTTCGCGACATTCCTGTGATGGGCGGTTCCCACGATCAGTGCCGTCACCCCCACCCCAACTGCCCCCTGCATTCCAAATTATAATGAATGCATAGGCTTTTAATAACTGGTGTGTTCAGCCAGACTGACTCCGCAAGTCATTTGACAATCTGCAGCGGGCGGCAGCCGGGGACGAAGGAGTCAGTCTAGCTTAGCGATCGTTGCGTCACCTCGCGCTTGCCCAGCGTGTGACCGGCCTTCCGTGCTCGTCTCAGCCTCACGCGCGTGTTTTCTAAACAGGTAACCAGTAGACTGGAAGCTGCTCGTCTCGCTATATATTTATCTATCTATCTCTCTCTCTCTCTCTCTCTCTCGATTAAACACGGTTTCATAAATTCCGCCGGCAGACGGGCCACCCTGGCGTAGCAGGGGTCGCGCGCCGGGGAGAGGGTGGCACACACGGGCGCGGCTTGCACAGGGTACGAGCAAGTTGTTTGGTGTACTGTCTCGATGATGGAAGTTGTATTTGATTCTCCCATGTCGCCGCGCACAAAAAGCCGAGTGTTCGCGAGCACGACTTAGCACATCTCGACTTGTCAAGGGTCATGAGAAACGTGCTCATTGTACAATTATGTATATTAGTGGGATGGCCCACGCATATCCCATGGCGGCGGCAGACGTTGCGAAAAATGCACTACTATGCAGTTTCTGCCGGGCTCTCTGATGCCTAATGCAATATAGGCGGAGCGGAGGGCTATAGTTCTAGAGCTATATTGGGCCTAGCAATAAAACCGTCGCTCTCGAGCCCCTTTCAGACGAAACTGTTGTTTATGTGGAAACACGGGATAGCGCGCATGCGTCTGCTGCAGGTAACCGGTCAGTCTGCTAATGGATAAGGTCACGCATTGTGACCGTGTCCAGTCGGTCGGGATGAGAAGCTCGCTATAGTCACTAACAGGTATATAATACTAGCGATATCAAGATCGATCTCGTCTGCGCCCCCCCCCCAGCCCACCCGCCCGCCTGTTAGCCGTGAGAGACTCCTGTAGAATTCAGGTTCTAGAACAAGGCGGTGCCTCGTCTGCTGAATTCACGTTCGCTGCTTGAACACACATGTACACTGCGCACGCTGCCGCACACTGACACATATATGATATATATGCATTTGCACGGCATTTACAGGAAATTGTCGGCAATAATAGGCGAAAGAGAGTAGAGAAACAGACTTTGGTAAGAAATAGATTTCGTATTTATTTAGCATTATATTTTATCGAAACGCTCCAAGTGCCTGTGGTTGTGCCTAGTCGATACGTGTTCACGTTCGGTACACATTAATTTGTCTATGCAACGAATTCGAACCCACAAACTTTTCAGACATGTATTATGTATTTGTCTGATCTACTACGGCTACTCTTCTAACGGGTGGCTGATGCTGCCGGTGTTTACCGAACACGAGTCGTATTCATTGTTGCCAGGACTGTTCTCGCATTTAAATATCACTTCATGGAACCGTGCCGAGCGCTCTGTGTGCATAATGCAGATGTGTCTGGTTCAAAAACTTGCCCTTGTCTGTCTTAAAAACCAGTCTGACTGTATACGGGATCTGTTCGTGGCGGTCTTGCATCTGTATGCAATACTATTGATACTATGCATATCGATGGTCTGCTACATATTGCCTTCCGTGGTGCACCACCCACGCACCTGTGATCACCCACGCACCTGATCACAGCTGATCACCCACTGTGTGTAAGTGCACGAGCCACGGCCTGAAATATGGCTAGAAACCGACTTTCCCAGCAGCCGCCACGGGACATAGAAGATGATGATATTGGTTATAAAATAAAATAAAATAACATATTTATTTAACATGTATTTATCTGCCTGCTCCAGTACCCTCGCTCTGCCATGCTTCATCGCCCACGCACCACTATCCACGGGCACTTGGAGCGTTTCAATAAAATATAATGCTAAATAAATACGAAATCTATTTAATACCAAAGTCTTAATGTTTCTCTACTTTCCTTCACCTAGTATTATTGCCGACAAGCCGTGCTGCAAACGCTCCAGCCACAGTAAACACGCTCACCGAACGCACGCTGCTGCGTTGCAGCTGCACGCTATGCACACTTTAATACACATAAATATATCGTATTTATTTAGCATTATATTTTATTGAAACGCTCCAAGTGCCTGTGCCACTATCAGGGAGGGACATGCGCGGTAGTGTAATAACAGAGCTCGCGCTATTTTTCACCCTCTCTCTCTCTCTCTCTCTCTCTCTCTCTCTCTCTCTCTCGGCTACGCCAGCAATCTTGGCATCTGATATTTGGCCTGCCGCCGCTCGTTCACGCTGCCATGCCGCCGCTTGCTATTCCTGCATCGCCGATGCTCGGAAAACCCCACACTAAAGTCACGGCTGTCTCTTGAACCCGCTCCCTCCCTCGCCAGCGATGTGTGTGTGTGCGTGCGTGCGTGCGTGGTGCGTGCGTGCGGTGTGTGTGTGTGTGTGTGATGTGCGTTTGTGTTGTGTGGTGTGCAAACCGCAAACTACAGTGCCCTTGCTTTAGCTAGATCTGCGTCGTCTAACATGCAAGGCAAGCACGCAACGCCAGCACGCACGCACGCACGCACGCAGCACACACACACACACACACACACACACACCACACACACCATCGCTGGGCGAGGAGGAGCGGGTTCAGCACACTGCAGCTCGGTGGAATGTTCTCTTCATTAGCTCGTGCTCGCTAAGGCAGGATCGAGAAAGCAAGTGCATTAGTTTTGTTTACAGCTTCGGCTGTCTCTGGCGCGGCGTGACATACGTTTTTTTCTGCGGTAGGGAGAAGAGAGGGAAGGTAATTGAGCGGAGACAGGTTGAACAAAATGGAGACGAAATTGGAGGAGGCGAGGAACGCGGCGCAGAGGGCGAGATCGGGTAAGGAAGAGAGAGAGGAGAGAGAGAGAGAGAGAGGAGAGAGAGAGAGAGAGCGAAGAGCGATGAGAGCGAGCGAGGCGAGAGAGGCGACGACAGCGAGAGCAGCGGGACAGAGCAGAGACAGAGACAGAGAAGAGACGAGAGCAGAGAGAGCGAGAGCGAGAGGCGAGAGCCGAGAGGAGAGAGAGAAAAAGAGAGAGACGTATGCAGTGTTAATTATTTAGTTATTACTTCATTCTTATTCGTGACACGGGTGTGCGCTGGGCAAGTACGCCGATACAGAAGCAGGCATGACGACGTGGCTCGAGCGTGGTGACAGAGCGGTCATTATAGAAGATTATACATTCATCGGCATGATCACGTGCGCGCCCAGCGGCCCGTCGTCGACGCGTACGGACCGTTCCAGTCACGCAAGCATACCGACGATAGGCGATCACGCTGTGTGATCACGCGGCGCAGTCTTCTTTGGCTGGCAGACTGAGCGCGCATCGCCTGTTGTGAAAGGGCTTCACGTGATGTCGTCTAGGTCGGGCGTGACTTGTTGTGGGATAGGAGGGGGATGGTTGGGGTGGGCGGTAGGGGGTAGGGGTGGGGTAAGAGAGGGAGGGGTGGCGGTAAGGGATGCGGGCTGGATGTTGAATGGTGGGATTGAACGGAGTCGTCGTTGATGACGTGTGGGTAAAGATAGATCGCTATATGTATATTGTAGGGCGTATGCGCGAATGGCGCGTGTACGCTCATACTAACGTTTCTGTTTCGTTTCAGTTTCTTTAAGTTCGACTGTGCGCCGGCCAGCCACGCCGATCCACGCACGTGTACACCACGCGCACGCAGCACACACAGCACACACGTGCTCTACGCTAACAGGTTGCGATCGCTCCGCAGACTGTCGTATATATACATCGTCCGCGCCGCTGTACGTAGCGTAGCGGCGGGATGGCCTGAAGTGATTGGGCGATGGTCTGCTCCGTTATGACGCTGGCCTGCCGACAGCCGGCGCGGTGGCGCGCAGCGCGAGCAAACGCTAGTATGCCGGCTAGAGGGAATTCACCAGTCCCCGCGGCTGCCGGTCGCTGTTTCATTCGCAAGCGACGTGTGGAGTCAGTCTAGCGCGCAGACGCGATGTACTTGGGCTGGCGACGAGCGTTAGGGTGCAGGGAAAGGGGGAGGTGTTTGCAGTTTCTTAGCACTTGCTGTAGCCGGGAATGCGGAGTGCTCGCCAAGCGCTCTCCGTGCCGATACTGAGACTGTCGCCAGTAGTCCTGGAATCGTCGATTTGACGTCATCAGGCAGTCAAACTCTCCGGCGGCAGCGAGAGCTTTCTGCTGTGTCATGTCTGTGTGTGTGAGGGAAAAACGGCGCGCGTGAACTGTGGCGTGAGAGGTTGGGGCGTATTACTGAGGCGATAGAGACGTAGCTTCCATGCAAGGGCAGGTCAGGCTTAGCCTAATTATCATTAGCCGGGCGTGGAAAGATGTGACACGACTACGCGTGCGGATACAAGCGGCTAATGAGCGAGAGAGGGGGAGAGAGGGAGAGAGAGAGGGGGAGATGGGATAGCCGCCGAAGCTCGCTGCTGCTGCTGCTGCGGCTGCCTGGCTGCCTGCGCTGCTGCTCGCTGCTACTGCTCTGCTGCTGACTGCTGCTGTGCGGTACTTGCTATGTACTGCTACTGCTACTATGTGGCTGGCTGCTGCTGCTGGCGGCTGCTGCTGCTGCTTGCTGGGCTGCGGCCTGCTGCTGGCTGCTGCTCTGCTGCTGTTACTACTGCTGTGCTGTGCTGCGCGGCTCGGCGGGCTGGTTCGCCGAACACAAGTCTGCTCTAGCTATAGTTGCACTCCGTTCACTTCTTTCGGACGATCCCATGTTCCGGCAGCCGTATTGCGGTGTAACATAGTGTGAACATGGCGTTACCATGGCACCGCATTGCTTGTCTACCCCGGTGTGTGAACACAGCGTTACCATGGTACCCGCATCGCATGTCTGTCCCGTGTGTGAGCGCAGCGCTGCAATGGCACCGCATCACTCGTCTACCCCGGTGTGTCAACACAGCTACGCGGCGCTGCGCAGAGGTCGTGCACAGTTGAAGTGCTAGTGACAGTTTTGTGCTATTCGCTCTTGCTTTTTCGATGCGGAGCCCTGTCCCACCCAGCGCTGCGCGCATCGATCGCTGGACGGACGGATGCGTCTAGACGCGCGCGTGCCATCTCTCGCTCCCGCGAGGCAGCAGCGGCGGCGAGCGAGCCATCCGTCGATCTTTACGCGATTACGCTCAATATTTGTAACGCGTTACGAGGCGGCATGGTGGCGGCGGGCGGCGCGGGTTGGCGGGGGGAGTAGTTGAGAGATTTCAGCCTGTATGGGCGGCGGGGGGGGGGTAGGCACTGGTGCCGGGATTCAGTTTCGCCAACGGTGCCTGTTGCTCGAGGGAAGAACGATGACGGCGACGACGATGGCAACGCTGACGATGACGACGAGGAGATTGCAACCCTAGTGGCTTCTTCTCTTCGTTGCTTCTCACGTGGCGTCAGCTGCATATAGGTGCAGCGCGTGCTCGTCTGGCGCGCGGAGGATAGGTCCCTGAAGTGTCACTGTGTATGTGTGCGTGTGTGTGGGGGGGGGGGGCGGTCTGCGGCATCTCAATGAAGATGAGGAGGCTGAGGGTAGCTTTCTGTTGGGTAAGCCAGTGATGTATATAGAACCCGTAGGTGACCGTCGTCAGCTTAAAGTCTACTACTAATGGCGTAATTGCGTATGTTCGTGAGCACACGTAGTGTAGTACGCCTTGAGGTTATTTCTGTGTCTTCTGTTTCTGTATTGTTAGTCATGCATGGAATAGCTCCGGTTCTTTGGCGTCGGTAGTACTCGGTTGCGGCTAGGAAAATAACGCGTGCACGCGAATGCAGTGCATAATGACAGCGCATTCTGCCTAAATAATGCACGCAGCCCTAATTAGGGTCATAAGGCTGGCAGCTCTGTCCACGTGCCGAGGAACATTGCGCGTGGCTCGAGGGCTCTTCGTGCGTAAAGTGGCGTGCTTGAACCTAGGATTGACTTTCAATTTCGTCCGTTTCTTTCTGCACTCCTAAACGAGATGCGATAGCGACGTCTAGAGTATGCGTCGCGGGATGGGTTTCACTTGTCAGTTCTAGCTTCTCCGTCTGCGGCAGAGCTACACACCGCGAATTCTCCGCGTGCTTGACTGTGTCTGTTGGCTTGTGGGTGGTCGGGGACTAGAATGCGATCGACTGCAGGGGAAGGGGAGGAGGAGGAATCTGTGGAAGAGAAACCGACGCGACGTATAATGTTGTAGGATTTCCGCCGGAATACTTTGCCTGGCTTGGCTTGGCTTGGAATACTTCCAAGAGGTGCCGTACAAGCTTCGCTATTCATTGGTTTCACTCCGAATACATTCATCTTGGGCCTTGTTTTGAGACAGTTGTTACAAGCAGTGATCGAAAGATAAAATGAAGTAAAAATAAATAATATAAATATAAAACTAGTTGATGAATAAAAGAGAAAACCTAATCTCGTGATCGAAAAAATGAGAGTCGGATTCGCAAAAGCGACCCACACCGTATCACACACGAAATAGCGCTGCGAGTGCGAGTGTATTGGCGATTGTGAGGCACGATTTGAGCACGGCTCGCTTCCGCTAGAGTAGCCGATCCGCACCGAACACCTGCGACATTTGCTCGCGTCCGTGATTCCGGGGGCGAAGCGCGCACGAGCATGACAGTGTAACTCTTCCAGGAAAAACCCCCGCACGCCATTACTTCGGCAGCGCGTGTAACGAGCGCATCGATGGCTAATGGTCTTTGTGTTGCGGCCCGCATGCATAATGCAGACGATAGCGAGGTGGTGGTAATCGGCGGCGTCCCGTGTCCTCCCCCTTCCCTCTCCTCCTTTCCCATGTCCTTCCCCTCCTTCCTCCTCTCCCGTGTCCTCCCCTCCCTTCCGGTGTCCTCCCCTTCCTCCTCTCCCGTGTCCTCCCCCTCCTCTCACGTGTCCTCTCCCTCCTTCCCCTCTTCTCCCATGTCCTCCCCTCCTCTCCCGTGTCCTCCCCCTCCTCTCCCATGTCATCCCCTCCTCTCCCGTATCCTCCTCCTCCTCCTCGCCTCCTCTCCAGTGTCCTTCCCCTCCTCTCCCGTGTCCTCCCCCTCCTCCCCCTCCTATCCAGTGTCCTCCCCTTCCCCTCCTCCTCTCTCATGTCCTCCCCCTCCCCTCCTCTCCCGTGTCCTTCCTTCCTCCCCCTCCTCTCCAGTGACCTCCCCTCCCCCTCCTCTCTCGTGATCTATAGTAACAGCAGCAGCCGCACATCTGCTGGTAGCGCGCGGCGCTGGCCGCCTGGAGACCCTGGGGTTTGGCTTGTTTCCATATTGTCAACAAAGGCAAAACAGTGCGCGGTTGACGGCTTGCCTCGGTTACCGTCTACAATATATATATCAGAAGTAGATAATAGGGAATCTATTATCTACTAACTTCTTAACCCTATTATCTACTTCTGATATATATATATATATTGGGTAGGTGTAAATATCGTGTGGGCACGTGCGCTATGGTATTATTAGCACTGCCTTTGAGAGATAAGCGGGGAGTGAGTGAGAAAGGAGCTGCCGCGGAAAGATAGAGGGAATCTCAGCTGCGGCCCTGAGAACCGAAGCAGCAGGTGCTACAGCCGCGGCAGGCACCTGTATTATCATCCTCCTCAAGCCGCACCTGCTGCGGCTGTGTTCGTACCTGCGTATCGTCGTACCTGGCGTTAGTGCAAGTTCTGTATGCATGCGGGGGGAGGGGAGGGTTGCGAACGGGAGGTTACTGGGCCGTACTCCACGCGCACGTAACTGAGAGAGAGAGGAATGCAATTAATACGTAATGAGGAGTGCGAGCATTAACCAAGCACATGGCCCGAGGGAGTCGTAAAGGGTTCGTCGAAATTTCGAATACAATGTCTTGCGGACAAACGCCCTCCCTCCCCCCAACACGTTTCGAGTCGGTGCGTTCGATACTTGCCGCGGCCTCTCGCAGCTTCCTCCCCCCCCCGGCCGCGGAATTCCCCCCCCAAACGGTATAACATATCTAAGAATTTAGCGCCGCCTGATTGGCTGCTTCGATTTGCTTTGACTGAAGAACACCTTTAAAACAAGAGAACAAACGCCATTTGTAAATGTTTGTTTTGGTTTATGACCGCTAGATAAGTAAGTTTTCTGATGTATTTTCCATGAAAAACACATATTTTACTCATTAATATAACATATAATATTACTATAATTGCAATTCTTTGTGCAAATGTGTTATTTTCATATTAATCTTAAGTTATGAGAGGGTCTTGGGCCTCTTGGCTTATACTATAGCTGCCGAGTTTGGTTTAGTTAGGAAATTATCTGCGCATCGTTCTGCGTATACGGCAGTATTAACAGGCATCGGGATATGTAGTCTATACGCAATACGTTTTTGTTCTACTTTCTGTTTATGTTCGTGGACCGATTAGTTTACGTTTCAGCTGACCTCAGGGTTAAACACTAGGCTACTGCGGCATTCACGGCACCAGTGTGGAATACGGCGGCACATGAAAAGTTAAAGGCACTGAAAATCTGCCGCATAATTTTAAAGACACTGAAAATCTTATGATTGCTTGATTTAAAATTAATTTTTCGGGTTTACTTTTCAAGCTCGCGTGCATGAAAATAGCACTCTAAAATTTGGTTTGCATTGAACTCTATGCAAATTTACGGGGGTTCTTTTTGGCATTTCCGGGGCTTTTTTTGGCATTTCCGGGGCTCTTTTTGGCATTTCGGGGGCTAAATCGCCTCGAGCCCCCGTGTATTGTTTCACTGGTTGCCACTGTGGAATATAGGCAGTATTAACAGGCATTTGGTTTAGTTGGTTCACTTAGGTCTGCAGCTCTAGACACAGCAATTTCATAGCAGACATGTTTATAAATTATATAGTAGTAGTACAGCAATGTAGGCCTACATATGCGCTACATGCACGTTGCAGAAACGGCATATTTGGGTTAATTTACTCAAACCCATGTTGTTTTAAAGAAAACATACTAAAAAACTACTTTAACCTAACTTACAGAAAGTTCGGGAAAGTTTTTGGTAGATAATTCGCGATTTTGGCTACAAGTCATGGAGGCTGACATCTTGCCAAATTCCAGCCAATCAGAAGGCGCTAAATTCTTCCTATGTTATACCGTTTGGGGGAAAAAATTTCGCCCCCGGCCACGCCCCCACCCAGTACCGTATGTTCACGCATACTAGCCATCGGAATAGCTTTGAGTTTCATCATTGATCATCAATTGGTCTTGGCCGTCCCGTGATCGAATTCAAATTGATTCGTGGTGTCGATCGGAAATGGTAGATGTTACTAAATGCCGAAAATAGATTGTCTAAAATCGTACGTGATGTGCGTAATTTGTACTAGTTGTAATTTATTAATTATAACGAATTAATTTGATGGGGTTGCGATAAAATAACAAAAATCTAAAGTAAAAAGTAATGCACGCTTGCATTCAGTGCACCTACTGCCACACCTGCACGGTTAAACCGAGCTTACGATTGAGTGCCGACAAGGCTGCATTTTTTTGCATTTGCAATTTCCTCGCGCCGCGTTGTCATCATCGAATAGCGGTGATCGATTATAATCAATCACCGGCGCACGCCAGACTGTTGTCTACATGATACGTGATGACGTTGCTGTTGCAGAGGAGGAGATCGACGTGGTGACGGTGGAGAGGAAGGCGGCGGCGGCCGTCGCGCGGACGAAGACGCTGCCGCGGTCTGTGCAGCGACAGCAGGCGCACGCGTGCAAGCTAAAGGAACAGCTGCTGCAGGTGAGTGATCATGAGTGAGTCAGTGTGTGCCGGTGCCAGGCTCCCGTGCGCGTAAGCGCATGCAGCAACTGTGGGTGACGCCGTTAGCGGTGCCAATCTACGTGTCGGCACGTGCAGCGGTCTGTCACGGTTAGCAGTGTCCCCTATGTCTTATGATATGTACTGACGAGTAGTTACCCACTGTATCCGATACCACTCGCCCCCCTCCCCTATGTAGTTGCATAATTATGTAGCCATGGGCAAGCTGACCACCCACAATGCCCTCTATATGCAGTGACAGTCCTGCTGTTGGAAGAGCATAGCACTCTTCACATCATCCATAATAGTTTATGCTGTTCGTGATGTCGTAAAGTTCTATCTATGATGTTGCCGGCCCCAGATTTCCATGTACTCGGCAATAGCGTAGCGTAGGCATCCCCTCGCGCTCTCTCTCTCTCTCTCTCTCTCTCTCTCTCTCTCTCTCTCTCTCGATTTTTCTCTCTGGCTCTCTTTGTCTCTCTGGCTCTCTTTGTCTCTCTCTCTCTCTTGGTCTCCCCCTCTCTCTCTCTCTCTGTCTCTCTCTCTTGCTCTCCGCCTCTCTCTTGCTCAGTCTCTCCCTCTACATCCCTCGCTTTCAGCCGCTGCGTAACAGCGGGAGTTATGGGGGCGGGGTTGGGAGGAAGAGCGTCCGGCTAGGTGGTGACACAGCATGAGATAATGAGAGAGGAAGGAAGAAGACAGGAAGGAGGAAGGAGAGGTCGAGTCGGGGAGTTGGAGGAGGGAGGGAGGCAGGAGGAGAGAGAGGAGAGAGAGAGAGAAGAGAGAGAAGATGAGGCTCGCAGAGAGCGACCAGAGAGAGAGCACGAGAAGAGACGGAGACGAAGCAGAGAGAGAGAACCTGAGAGAAGAGAGAGAGAGAGAGAGAGAGAAGGAGAGAGAGAGAGAG
>NW_014577697.1:82200-83744 GCF_000485595.1 Priapulus caudatus
AGAGAGAGAGAGAGAGAGCGCGAGCGGGAGAGAGCGGGAGAGAGAGAGAGAGAGAGAGAGAGAGAGAGAGAGAGCGAGAGAAACAGCGAGCGAGAGATACACACGTGAGCGTTGCCCCGCGGCAAATATGGGTCAGTGCGGTGTCGTGATCAGTCTACCGTCGCCGGAATCTCTATACTAGGATGCGCGCTCTCTCTCCACCCCCCTCCCTCCCTCTCTTTCGCTGCAGCAGCAGAAGGCAACCGTGCGTGAAGGCCAACTGGTGATCTCCTCCGAGGAAATGCCGCACGGAGAGATAGAGCGAGAGCGAGAGAGAGAGGAGAGGCGATTGCCCTCTACCGCGTGATGTCCTTGACGGGACTGTCCGACTGCCCGTGTCGTTAGGTTACGAGTGCCTTTGTTTACGAACCTGTTGCGCTGCAATTTCACGCCGGAATTGCTTTTCTACTTGGCGAGTTTTTTTTCTACTCCGGGAGCATCTCTCTCTCTCTCTCGTGCTCTTTCTCTCTCTCTCTCTCTCTCTCTCTCTCTCTCTCTCTCTCCTTCCCTCCCTCGTTATTTCTCTTCTCTCACCTTTCTATTTCTCTCGTTGCTTCTCTCTCCCTTTTCTGTTGCTCTTGTTGCGTCTCTTTCTCTACCTTCCGCTTCTTCTTCTTTTTCTCACGATTTCTCAACTCCTTCTCCCGTGACGTGGTGCACGACCTTTAGTGCGATAACCTTCGCGCAAGCTGTAGGTGAAATGTATAGCTGTTACCGAGTCTACTAGTATGTGTATGGTGTGCTACCCATGATGTAGTTAGGGCCCCGCCTCCCATCACCCGCTGGCACGGCGGAGGGGTGCATGCGAAACATTCGTCTATACTATAGCTAGCGACATTTCGCGGGGTTTCTCACACATTAGCTGTTAATAAATTCTGTTACAACACGTTGATTATCGATGAATGTGGTGTTGAAAAACTAATTACGCTAACGCCACACTCCCTTTCTATCTATGTTGCTGTTCGTTATGGGTGAGGTCGTCAGTACAGGTTCAGACCGTACCAGGTTCGTAAGTGATGGTGTGGGAGCGCTGTAATATTCGGGTAAAATTATGTGCTAAAGGTGTGTGTGTGTGCGCGCGCGCGCGTGCGTGCGTGCGTGCGTGCGGGCGTGCGTGCGTGCGTGCGTGCGTGGGTGCGTGTGTATCTGTGTGCTCGCGCTCGTGCGTGCGTGCAGAGCCTGCCATCAAATTCAATATTGGCCATTATAAATTCCCTAGCGGGTGATCCTGTCCCGAGGCTCGTACATACCAGTCTACTACAATACTAGATTCTGTAAGCCACTGTCATCTGTTACTGCAACGTCTCTGTGGAATGTGCTAGCACTACTGGATGGTCTGTGTGCGCAGCACTTATGTTGATGCGCACGTCCTGTACGTATATATACGTGTGTGCGTGTGCGTGTGCGATTGCGTGTGCGTGTGCGTGTGCGTGTGCGTGTGCGTGTGCGTGTGCGTGTGCGTGCGTGCGTGCGTGCGTGAATGCTTGTGTGTGTGTGCGCGTCCC
>NW_014577697.1:83857-94407 GCF_000485595.1 Priapulus caudatus
GTGCGTGCGTGCGTGCGTGCATCCGTGCGTGCGTGCGTGCGTGCGTGCATCCGTGCGTGCGTGCGTGCATGCTTGTGTGTGTGTGCGCGTCACCGATCACAACCATGCATCTAAACATCCCACATTAAAATAATTACCCGATCAACTCATTCATTTCCTCTCGCACGCAGGTCGCTCAGATGGCCAAGCAGCACAATACGACGCTGAAAATAGGCGGCGCCACCGTGCGCTCGTCCCCGCAGAAGCGCGGCCGCGACGCGTTCTCCGACGCGACGGCGGCGAAGCGGATGCGGGCGGCAGCGACGGTGATGCTGACGCCCCCTGGCAGCCGCGGCGGCTCGCGGCCGTCCTCACGCTCGTGTTCGGACAGCGAGGAGGGCGGCGGCAGCGGCAGCGACGGCCGCATGAAGGCGAGCCACAACGACCTGGAGCGGAGGCGGCGCAACGAGCTCAAGTGCAGCTTCTACTCGCTGCGCGACTGCGTGCCCGAACTCTGCCGGCAGGAGCGCACGCCTAAGGTCGCCATACTGAAGAAGGCGACGGAGTTTGCGCGCGAGCTGACGGCCGAGGCGGAGCGGCTCGCCGCCGAACGCGACCGCCAGGTGGCGTGCCGCGACGCGCTGCGGCGGCGCCTCGCCACGCTGCAGAAGCGCCATTTCGTCGAGATCGGCGTCGAGATCGGCGTCTAGATGGCGCCATATATCTCTCCCGGTGATGGGCTGCGGACGATGGAACGGGCGAACAGTTTGCGGCGCTTTGCAGCGCGTGCTAATGTAGCATCGTGTCTGTGAGGGGGCGCTAGTGTAGCATTTCGTCTGACTGGTAGCGTCGAATGTGTAAGGGGTGCTGGTGTAGCGGCACGTGTGTGTAGGGTGCGCTAGTGTAGCATCACGTCTGTGAGGGCGCGCTAGTGTAGCCCCGCGTGTGTGTTTGTGGGGGGGGGGGTGCTGGTGCAGCCGCAGCCGCGTTAGGTTCATTAGCCCGTGTAATCACTTGACGTATCCGAGTTCTTTCCAAGCAGTTACTGTTACCCGTGACGCCAGACAACTACGTTGACAAAAGTTGCATACATCTAGCTACCTCTCTTGTTTCTATATATATATAGTTGCGGTATACTTGTTGTATAACATATACGAGGTCCACGGCCATCCTGACATACCTTAACCTTTAGCTGTCTAGGTTTTTGTTATTGATTGTAATCTTGAGCGCGATTTATGTGGACATATATATATATATATATATCGCCGCGTGTGTCCCCGTCTAATATATATATATATATATATCGCCGCGTGTGTCCCCGTCTTGGTGACAACGAGAAACCACGTATATATGTGTATATGTGGTCGTCTTGGTGTCAAACAAATATATATATATATATATATCGCTGTCTATCGCAGAAAGTCAGCGCTACTGCCCGCGCCCGACAGACCGGTTGTCGGCGCTGCTAACGACCGTCGGCGGCGACGGCGGTGTGACGTCATCGCGGTGCCTGGATATCGGGTATCTGTCGGCGGGTATAGGTATGCGCCGATGTCTGCAGGCTCTCTCGCCCGTCACGATGCTACTGATGGTGATGATGATGAATATGATGATGGTGGTGGTGGTGATGCTATCATGAAATAGTTTTGTCCGTATCGATATCGCGGAAATCGCGTCGAGATTTTTGAAACCCGCGTTCTGTGCATGCGAATTTGCGTTTCCGAGTTGACGAATTACGTTTTTCGTTTCATTTTCGAGTCTCTCTCTTCCAAGCTGCGGTTGTCGTCGGTTATGCACGCGCATCTTAAGAGAGCACACGTATATATATATATGCGGCCTGCGTTCGTACGCGTTTTTGTACGTACGTTGTGTTTATTGTTCCCTGGGTCGAATCGACTGCGAAATTTTTCTTCTCATCCGCGACGTTATGGATTTAAAACGCGCGCGCGCCTGTTTCGCGCTCCAGTTGAGTTTTCGTAGCACAAAGTTACATTGCACACCCTCTCTACTCGTTGGTGAGGAATCGACGCCAATCACTGTTCTAATTCGTACTTAGTTTATATAAGTATAAAAAAGTGTTCTTTATGTGGCTTGTGATATATATAGCTATTGGAGAAGGTGTGCACGTTGCGCGCGTCTTTTCTGCAGTCGTTCGGGGCGAGAGAGGGACAGCGGCGGTACGTGTCTGTTCATCTCGGCTCTTCTCGCAACCCGTTCTCGTATCGCCGATCTCTCGCGACGGATGCTGCGTGCAGGGGCGTGCGGTGGTGGCGCGAATGCAAATGTGCAGTCTTCGATGACTCGTTATAATACATATCTGTGAGCGGCGGAGGAACGTTCGTTAGGGAGGGGGTGCGGTGGTGGTGGGGGGGGGAGAGGAGAGGTTCAGTTCAGTTAAGTCTGCTTCTTCTAATGGCGACGAGCTGCTTGTGAGGGCGCGATGTGCCGCGCACGAACCAAGACTCGTGGTTGCCGGAGCGAGAGCTGCGCGCTGTGTGATCCATCGCCGACAGATCGAGAAAGCCGGCAGGAAACCTTTCGGACAGGTTCCCCTGATTGCAGGTTCCTGCCGGCGGCGGCGGCGGCGGCGGCGGCCGAGTCTTGGCTCGTAGCGGAGGATAAACGCCGGCGTATAGAGCCGTACCTAGCGCTGCCTGCATAGCCGTGGGCGAGTCTAATGACGGAAGCCATGGCTACGTGGGTGGAGTGACACGTGCAGATGTAGACCGAGTGCATGGATGGCTCTAAAGCACGAAGCGCTTTGTACGGCGCGCCTGCAAGAACACCTCGTGATGGAGGCTGGCCATTTACCTTGAGAAGAGGGAAGGGACTCATACTGGCTAGATGCTACTGTTTGTACGCATACGTGTGTGTATATATATAAACCTATGCACGTGTGCGTGTGCGTGTGCGTGGTCGCTGTGACGTGCTGTGGTGCCGTGCAAGTGCGTAGCGTTTGCCGTGCGTGGCCGATCGCGTGCGTATGGTGTCTCGTGCCGTGCTGATGCTCGCACGAGTGTGCCGTGGTACACTTCTACTATGAGGCCAACACTATGCCTTGTCGCTTGCAGTGGGCTATCCGTTTTTGTGCGAATTTTTTTCTGTAAACCCTCTCCTAACCATATAACTCCTCTCCCTGACCGCGCTCCAGTCGTGGACCCTCCCCCCAAAGTATCGTCCCTTTCTTGGTGATCTTCTATTTCTCCTGTTGGCGCTTCGTCGTCGGCCGAGTTTATGAAAAATATCAATTAGTGATCAGTACTAAGCCAAAGTTATTTGCGGGCCTGTCACGTGTACGGTGCGTCGTGCCCTGTCCGTGCGTTCGCGTCGCGCGCGTATGTACCCATGCGTGATCGTATGTGCGCTGGCGCGGATCGACGAATGCGTCGACCATGCGCGCTGGTTGTTTGTGGGCGGTCGCCGGTGTAGATGAGGACGCGCCCCAGAGATGCGCTGGTGGCGTCATGCCCGAACGACTATTGCACGTGCGCTACAGCATAAGGTGTACTCGCTAGCGAGACGGGAGGCCCAGTACCGAGCCGATGCCAGCAGCGGACCCCCATCCGAAGCGACACGCGCAAGCAACAGCATGAAATCGAGACACAAAAGAAGACAGGCGAGACAGCGCGAGAACAGCCGACGAGCTGCGAAGACAGCGACGGACAGCGAGACAGACGAGAGAGAGGAGCACGAGGGAGACTGGACCCGGAGAAGAGACGGAGAGCAGTAGAGAGAGAGGACGAGAAGAGAAGAGAGATCGACCCACGAGGACAGAAGACCCGCTCGAGAGAGAGAGAGAGAGAGAGAGCAGTATGTTCATGGTAGACACCACCCCGCCGCTGGTGGTCGAGAGCTGTTAGCTGCCGGTGTACGGACTACCGCGACTCGAACCAATCATGACGACGTTGAGAGAAAGGAAGCAAATTATTTTCTTATACGCTGCAAATATTTTAGTGGTACGAGGCAAATATGCTATAATTATGATTTGTTTAGAAGAAATTGGATGCCAAAATTCTGTATGGGCGTCAGAGTGCTGCATGCGCGGCGATTTTGTAATTATGCGTTGTAATCTATATCTCGGTAGTTTTAGCTTCAATTGCCGTTTTGCGATGTTTGCGTAGTTCGAGATTGTATATACATTGTAGACACATTTGGCGTTGTTACACATTACACATTACACATTACAGCCGCCTTATTACGCCGTGCCGGTAAACAAGCGCGATTTTAGAAGGTGGAGTTTTTTTGTAATAGTTGACGCCTTCATTTCTGCGGATTCTATTGATTGTTTTCATTGGCCCGACGCGCGGTGTGAACAATTTTCCCTTAATCAAGCAATAGCGTAGCGCTTCCAAGCAGCTGCGGGTTGGTTCGTGCCTCGGTTGTCCGTGGTTACGAACTCCGTTTGATTTTCACACTGTTCTACACACTTGTGTAATCATTAGATGTGCTCAGTAGCGGCGTGTTGCCACTGTGAGCTCAATGAGGCAGGTTAGAATTTAAGGAATATTATTTTTATTTCCGTACTGAAGAGCAGGATGCATCTTTCCTTCATTCCAGTGTTTTATGTTTTTATATATAACACGTAAAACACGAAAAAAAAACTTTTACTTCAATCGCACAGAATTGGTGCGTAGGGTTTGTTTCATACGATTTTATAAAAGTGTTAATTTGAAATGCCGCTGGTACAGAATATTATTATGATGACTATTATTATTTTATTTGTACGCATTCTAAAATACAGGAATACATAACTTCAGAATTTGTTTGTATTGATTTTAAATACTGTTGTTTATGCTGTTGTTTGTGTGACCAACGGTTGCCTGCAATCTCTACGACTGCTGCAAGCTCTCGTGCACGCTACATATCTACGGCAAGCGCTAGTATCTCTACTCTGCCACGATTCTACAGGAACTGAAGTTATCAACATTAGAACCCCAATACAACACTTGCACTCCAACCTGCAGCGCAAAGCAAATCTTCGTCATCGAATTACCCGTCAAAGTATGACACATGTCATCACTCGTTCACATGCGTACTCGCCGACAAAATATGGAATTTTCTATTAACAAAAAAAATCACGTGTATATTTAACAATACGTCAATGTATCGCATCCAGACTCGTCACTTACTCCTTTACTCGTCACTTCGTCAAGAAATGATTACCAGGTCTATTTCAATGCTACCGTGAAATTCCTACGGCGTGTACGGTGTAAATCACAAGCTCTGTAAATGTAAAGCACACATCCGTCCGGACGACGGTGTAGCAAACGCGTGGTAATGCCTTTGTTTTTAACACGCTTTGCGCGTTTCGCGTAAAACCTGACATAGAACGCAACCGGTTTATAAACGCGCGCTCGTAAGTGGAACAGATCTCGCCGCGTGTAAACGAAGGAATTCTCTGCGAATGTTTAGGGGTTTCGTCCCCGCATCGCCCCCCTCCCGCTCTCCAAAATAGGCACGGAAACATCGCGACCATGGTATGCTCAGGTTAGTCGTTGTGTTTAATCGGAAGTGAGACCAGGTTTAGGGCGCAAACACGCGCCGCAGCATAATTTTTTCGACTTGTTTATAGTGCACGACAACAGTTTACACTGCATTACCGTTGTTTGACAATATTCTTACGAGCCTTGCTGGCTCCTATGTTCGTACATCACTTGAGCCAATCGCGCGTAACTGACGAGTTTCCCGCCCAAAACACACGCACGCCAGCACTCACTCATTCACGTACGAATGAACGCACGCACGAACGAACGCACGAGATACATGTCATACATAAACCCGCATACAAATACATACGCACACACATACACACCCACGCACGAGATACGTACACCCGCATACAACAAATACATACGCACACACATACGCGCGCGCACACACACACATTACTGCATGTATGCCCTCCTCCTCCGGCACCTATTCCGCCGATACTTGCCGCGCACGTGATGTTCGGTCTACACACGTCAGATTGATGCAATGCACGTACCCCGTCCTTGAACGCGCGGAGGCCCGCGGAGCAGTGTACTAGATCGGGCACTCGGCCGGATTTTTGGCGGGAAAATCCGTCAAGGACGTATATGCTCCTGGCGCCCTTTACGATTTCGACATCGCGTTTGGAGTGGTGCAACTATTTTGGTTGCCTCCCACCGTCCGCTCCGTGACCACGAAACGGCGGCATGCGCTGGTCAGCCGAGCCCGCCAAAACTCTGCCTACAGGCATCAATACAGCAGCAGCAGCCATCGTCGCAATTATTCTTTTCAATGAGAGAAAAATGAAATGCGCGTACGACTGACTCGCCACGTATTATCTCAATGGATCGTTATGCGGACTTTAAAACCCGGCATTATTTTCCTTTGCCTTTTCAAACAGATTCGGTCATTGTCGTCGTGCCTATAGCGTGCCGGTGATAAGACCACCGGCTTGGCCCGCTTCTATTCAGATTTTCCCGCGCTTTCCGCTCGGCTGCCGCACTGCCGTAGATCGAGGACGCGGCGTCTAGCGCAGCGGTGTCGCCCGTCTCGTCTGCGTCACTGTTTACATCGAGCGAGCACTCGGCAAGCTAGTGGTAGGAGAGGTTCCCTTCATGAGAGGGCGAGGCGCATACACATACATGCATACATACATACATACATACAGACATATCATACATACATTACATCACATACGATCGTACATACGTAATACGTACATACGTACATACGTCACATACGTACATCGTATCCTACTACGTCGTAACGTACGTAGCGTACGTACGTACTGCCACGCACGCACGCCGCCGCAACGCACGCACCGCACGCACCGCACCGCACGCACGACGTACGCACGCACGGCACGCACGCACGCACGCAGCACGCACGCACGCACGGCAACATAGCGGGAGAGAAAAAGAAGTTGGTCGCTTGATGTGTGGTGTGTGTGTGTGTGTCGTGTGTGTGTGGCTGATGTGTGTGTGTGGTGTGCTGTGTGGCTGTGTGTGTGTGTGTAGTGTGTGTGTGACAAGCTGAGAGAGAGAGACGAGAGAGAGACGGATCGAGAGAGAGAGAAAGAGCGGAAACGGAGGAGAGAGACGAGAGAGAGAGAGAGAGATAGAGAGAGAGAGAGAGATAGCGCGAAAGACAAATATAGAGATATATAGAGAGAGGGGGAGGCAGCGGAGGAGAGAGATTAAGTGCGAGGCGCACGGGAGAAAGAGAGAATGTTGGGGAGAGAGAGAGAGAGAGAAAAAAAAGAATGAAAGAGAGAGAGAGATACCGAAAGAGAGACAGGGTAGAGAGATTGAGTGCGAGGTGCACGGGAGAAAGAGTAAGAGACAGAGATATAGAGATAGGAGGCAGGGGAAAGAATAGGGGGAGCAGAGAGCTACTCCGTCGCAACAATTTGACAGGAATGCATGCGCAGACGACGCGGCTAATCACGTGACATGGCGTCGGCGGCGAAATATCAGGCGAGCAACACGCACCGCAATCTCAGCCGTGTCCACTACCGCGTGTGCACATCGTATCGACGTCTGCTGTAACAACTCCATACACCGCGCTAGCTATAGTGTGCGTTCGTTCTTCGCGCTCGAATAGATCCATGACATATCATGCTAACTAACAAGACGCATAGTATATATAGCATGTACGCTGGATCACACATACAAGCTATACGTTCTATGAAACAAGCCCACTTATCACATGCCATGCCCGCACCATTGAAAAGCTAGGAAGTTATTTTTTGCATTTCTCTAGAATAATTACGCTGGAAGTTGCCTTGCAAGCGCGAATCACTGTAAAGCTCTGTATAGACAAGCGTTTCCACTGTAAACCTCGTTGTGCCGTAACACCTGGATTAAAATTGCCCACTTACGGCACCGGCGGCTACCACAGCTATGCACTGATAAAGGACGCACACGTAGACGAGCGATCGCCACACCTTGCGGCGAAAATGTAAATAGCCCACGATCGCGCACCTCCCCCATATCAATGCGGAATTGTAGCTATACGCGGCATCAGCCTAATTAAACTGAGCGTGATGCATCACTACGTCTCTATTATTCGTGATGATGGCATCGGATTCCTTCGTAACTCACGCATCAGAGGAGACACGACGTGGTAAGGTCACGCATCGGTGATGGTTGAATATTCACATTGTATCATCAACCGGGAGATAATCCGCAATGCATTATTTTACTCCCGATATCATAATATAAATGATAATTACCTCCGCCAAGGAGGTAATGTAATCGGTCTCGTGTGTGTGTTTACCTCCGCCAAGGAGGTAATGTAATCGGTCTCGTGTGTGTGTTCGTGTGTGTTCGTGTGTGTGTGTGTAGCCACTAGTGTTAGCGCGATCGATTCAGCAGCAGCTCGCATTAGGGCGTCGAGTCAGCAGCAGCTCGCCTTAGGGCGTCCAGTCAGCAACAGCTCGCATTAAGGCGTCCAGTCAGCAGCAGCCAGCAGCGAGCCAGCTGTTATACACATACATGTTACATGCTGGCGGAGGTATGCACTCTCCGTGAGTGCCCTCTGTCTAGTTCTATCTGTGATTGTTGTTTATGGATGGAGAGGGTGCACTACGTAAGCAGACTGCATGGGTGTGGAGGAGAGCAGAGGCTTCCTAAAACACAACTGTTCGCTACCGTAAACTTAAGACAGAATAATTTCGGGTCTAACTGTCGTGTTTTTCGGGAGTTTACAAGATTTCTCCCACCAGCAAATAGATATCAGTAAATCCGAGTCTGTATACTAAGCTCTAGAATAACTGAATTCAATGCGGATTTCACGCAATGAGTCGGTCCGATTCGGATCCGGTTGCTACGATAACTAACTTATCCGTTTGTGTGAAATGACCACACTTTCTCTATTGGACAGTGATGCTGCTCGGTTGGTCAAGCTATACTAGTTTATGCGAGGTTTCTTTCTACTCTGTCAGTACTTTGTTTCTAAGCAGCGTTTTCAGAACGACGCCCCTATCACAACAACGATTGGCTAGAGCTACCTGTCAATTACTCCAAGCGGATAAATAAAATAAATCGACCGCAGGGATTAATTTGTAGTAATTGATTTGTGCATTATTGTAGGGAATCGGTGTGGACACAGACCGAGTGAAGATGGATGCGAGTGTGCGCGCTGCAGGGGGGCAAGTCTAGAGTGAGTCAGCTCCGTGGCTTGGTGACACCGGTACTCGTGACACTGGAGGCTATAGTGAGAGGCTCGGATGACGGATACACGAGCCCCCTAGATACCACACACCGCCCGGCGTGACGTTTATTAAATAATTAGGAACATTAATCAGCGATGAACTGCTGCGAAGTGTCGTGGTGGTCCTCGTCGACTGGATGCCGCACAACGCTGGCAGACGCTAATTGGGAGTTAACACAATAGAGCGACTTGTGCGATACGCGCCGCTCCGCGCACACAATGAACTCACACACTAATAGCCCTCATCACAGCACATCACATCACATCACAGCACAGCACAGCACAGCACAGCACAGCACAGCACAGCACAGCACAGCACAGCACAGCACAGCACAGCACAGCACAGCACAGCACAGCACAGCACAACACAGCACAGAACAGCACACCATAGCACAGAACAGCACACCACATCACATCATGACACGACACGACGCGACACGCCACAGCTCGACACGACACAGCAACAAGACACGACACGACGTATCGCAACATAGATACGATAGGGTAACCCCGGCGTTACCGTGCTGGCTTACGCGATCCCCTCCTATCAGGAGTAGATAATAGGGAAGGAGTGTGACTTCAATAAACAAGGGAAATTCGTCATTTACTAGCTTTAGAATACCTACGATTTACTACGCGTAACTCAACCAACTTGAGCTCAAATCGTACACAGTACATTCGCCCAGAATCGAGCGAAATCGTTTCCTCGTATACACCCGCAATCCGGAAATACAGACTAAAACGTACGACACGTAGGTATTCTAAGGCTATAGTAAATGACGAATTTCCCTTGTTTATTGAAGTCACACTCCTTCCCTATTATCTACTTCTGCCTCCTATGTAAGCGCATCACATATACGGTAACATAATACAGCAACAGAGCATCCTACGGGTGCATAACAGTTCTGTGTTCGGTCATCGTGTCTAAGTACAGAAGAACTCAGGACAGGCTACGGGGATATTGGCATTGATCCACTATATACCGACCGACCCGCCAGTTTTACAAACCGCGACTTCACACGCTAATTTATAATCGCAAATAGCGGCGTAAAAACGACTTCTTCGCGCGCGTCAGCGGCGGCGCCATGCAAAAAACGTCAGCAAAAAACGTCATCAGTCAAGATGCGTCAGTGCATTTATTCTCCGCCGTTACCAAAGAAAGGGGTTAAAAGGCCGCGCTCTCGCATAGTTACGTATAATCAAGAGCTAATAAATATCTCAACAATACTAAATAATAATACCAAAAAATAGGCATTTATTAGCTCTTTGTATAATGTGGAGACGGCGGCAGAGGCAGCGGGGATGGTGGCAGTGATAGCGGAGATGGTGGTGGTGGTGGTGGCGGTGGTGATGGTGGTAGTGGCGGTGGTGGTGGTGGCGGCAGTAAT
>NW_014577697.1:96880-107369 GCF_000485595.1 Priapulus caudatus
TTAGGGTTAGAATTAGGGTTAGGGTTAGGGTTAGGCACATTGGTTTTATTGGGATACATGTTCTCTATCCTTGGGCCGGCGGATCAATCATCAAGGCTAGTTTGAGACCCCCACAATGTTTTCACATATGTGCCACACTAATCTGGTGTGCTAAACTAGGCTTGGGCTAGTATTAATATTATGATTTATAGACACATGCCTATAATTAGCTATGATCCCTGTGAGTCTTGAGTTTATTGAAGCACGTAATATTTATTAGCGTATGCGGCGTGGTATGCAAAATGAAAACGAAAGGTCACGAATTCTATTTTTATCCTCTAATCACAGGTCAGAGTAATTCCTCTGTCTAGACGCATGTCCACTTGGTGTTAAGCGAGAAGGTTACTTGTTGCTAATTGTCATTGTACTAAGTAGTGAGGGTTTAAATGGGCGAGTACCGTGAACGGCTGAGGCGTCGTGCTTGCATGAACGTGGGATAGACTAGATGTAGGACGTATAGTCGTTCTTTTCATATTATTATTAATATGATTAATATATGCATCACGGACCACTACCTAGTAGTAGTACCAGGAGTGCTAGTACTAGTAGTACTACTACTTCTACTAGTACCTACTAGTAGTAGAGATACGCATTTTCACCACATATATCACGTGATCGTTGGATTATGATCTGATAAAGTGGGGACAGGAATGCCAGGGTGCATTTTGAGTAGCCTACAGCGGAGATATCCGCCGTCTTATGGTCCGATATTAAAATATGTTGCGTATATATAATATATATGCATTGCTACATGCATGTGTATTATTACAATTTTCTACGAAAGTAATTTACAAATTCGGTTTGGGACTGCAGTTTTACAGAGTGTCAGCGTGTGTGTGACAAGACTGGCAAGGGATATTGCAGTGGCTTTGCCTGATCGCATAGGCAATGGATTTCTACGGTTGCAGCGCCTACAATACATTCTGAGGCAAGTTACTGCACTGTCAGATGACAGTGTTATTTTACAGATGTGTAATGATGCAGTGGTAGCTCTAAACCAAGCCGAGCAGCTCCTCATCAACCAAGAAGGTAAAATAGTTACATGTTTTGTAGCGTGCTTACAGCTCGCTAGAACCGCGTTAGTAACTGTTTCTGTTTACTGTTTCCATCTCTCGGACTTTCTCGCGGTAGTGCGAGCCATCTACCGTCGCACCGTAGAAATCAGGTCAGAGTGTAAACACAGACGTTCATACTAGCTCTTCTTCTTGTTTTAAATATACAACTGAAAACGGTTTTGTTTAACTTCACCTCGAAAGAAGTGAACCTAGAATTTTCTGTGAAAAGCTGTTTGCAATTTTTGCTACCTCACAGAACATTCCTTTTGAGTGAAGCTTGTGACAAAGTTACATTTTTATGTTCAGCTCATCATGCCACTCAAACTCCCCTGGTGCCATGCCATCATAGTCAAAGGGCTGGACGGCCTGGCTTCGTAATACATAGGGAACAGTTGGAGTTTTTACTGGATTACAACTTTAAAGTCACGGACATTTCAAGAATGCTAGGTACTTTCAAGCTTTCATTTGCAACAACTAAATTATCAACATCGATATGTTTTCCTACCCATATATGACACTCTCCTGAGTGTTTGTTGTATGGGATTTTGTAAATTTTTAGCTGAAACAAGTTGAGCTATCTGCAAGAACACATGGTCTGTTGAAGAAACAAGCAGCTATGCCAGGCCTCATATTTTATACTTTCCAATGATCTACCTGTTTGCAGCTTCATGTTGAGGTGTCCGACCGAATGGGTTACATTTTTGGTGGTTGTTTGTCATAAACTACCCATTCCGAAATATTTGCAGATAATATCATTGTGTCAATATATATTATATTTTAGTTATAATTACACCATACATGTACAGAAAAGCTCTATCGGTGATTAGGCCTTAAAAAAACGTTTGTTTCCGCTAACCCGACCGAATCAATTTTAAACCGCCGTGTCGAAACATTTTATTGTGATCGGGGAAAAAAAAATTTAATATGTAAAAAATGTTTTCTTTAAATAAACAAAATTCCAACGTGATATCGATCGGTGAATGCATTGATTTGACTTTGAAGTCATTATGTGGGCTGTTATAAGTATAAAACAAGTATTGTTAGAATACAAACAAAAATAAAAAATATTTGATAAAAAAAAAGTTTTGCCTGCCTACCCGTGTCCAATTTTTTTCAGCTCCTTAGCAGAAACAAACGTCTTTTTTTCTTAGGCCTTAGTAACAATTCCTTTTTGTGATAGGTATGTAAATTGCTGATCGAGAAAGAAAATTGTGATATATCCTACTGGCTTGTTATCATGCTGCGAGTGAAGAGCAAAGTTATTTACATCCACATTATTTAATTTACATATGAATTTGTGACTTCAGGAGTAAGTCTGTCAACCATCAATAGAAGGCTGCAAGAGTTCAACCTTGCTGCCAGACAAAAATATGCACTTCTCACTGATGCTGAACTTCAGGCTCTTGTAACAGATGCTGTTCGTCAGTTTCCAAACAGTGGATACAGAATGATACAGTCACATCTGTCTTCACAGGGCATTAAAGTAAATATACTTTTAACCAGTTCACTTTACAAGTGAAACACTTTTGCCCAACTGTACTAAATATGCAAGGCTTCCTCTTGTTAGTAGGTAGCCAATACGGCAAGAAATTAGCTAAATTCATCACATTTTGAGTTTTTTGGTGCAAAGTATAACTGGCTCTTGCTATTCAAGGAGACTATTCAAGACTATAAAAAGTTTGCTGACTAATGAGAACACTTCAGTATGGTAGTGTTATGACTTATGGAATAAATGTATATTTTTGGCGAGACCTGGAAAATTAGCATGAGTGCTTCAAAATGTACTTTTCCACGAGTGTTTCTGTTTTTGTTTAGGTTCAGGAATATCGTATTCGATCAGCAATTAGATGTGTAGATCCTGAGGGGGTACTTCAGCGTGCGCTTCAAATTTCGTTCATTCAGCGTAGGTGCTACAGTGTTCCAGGTCCCAACTGCCTGTGGCACATTGATGGCAATCATAAGCTAATCAGGTAGGTAACAGGGACTTTCTTACTTTGTGAAATGGATGAAACTTTCATAAATATTGTTGAAATTGTTGGACGAGACTGGTAGAAAAATAGTTGCTAGTTTCAGTGTAAACACATGGCTTTCCTTTGGTTTTATACACAGGTGGCGCATAGTTATTCACGGTGGTATAGATGGATACTCCCGTAAGTTAATGTTTCTAAAGGCCAGCAACAACAACCGAGCATTAACAGTGCTGCAAGGTTTCGAGGAAGCTGTTTTACAGTTTGGTGTTCCTTCCCGCATTAGAACTGATAAGGTACGTATGGGTTAGCTTAAAGCGTGTATTGCGAGAATTTTCCTGTGTTGTTCCCACTTTCATGATACCTACCGTTATTGTTTGAGTAACAGCAACTGTCTACTAGACTCTAGAGTAACGATAAAATTTCTTACAACCTTCGCATTCACCAAATCCAATGAAATCTGGATTCCACAGAAAAATGTCAATCTAACTGGTTAACAACTCTACAATCATACTTATGTGTTATATTGTGTTTTAGATTCTTCGTTACACTAACACTAATGTGACTGGAACATTTTAGGCGTAGCGCCATCTCTCGCTAAGATTTCAGACTTTTAGATCTGAAACATTTATGTTTGCATCAAAAAATAGGCATATATCATTATCAAGAGTATATAATGTCAGATATGCTATATAATGGGAGTTCTCCCATATATACTCTTGTTTTATATAATGTAGGTGGATAGCTGCTGAATTAAAAATGACTTGTTGGCACTCGCTCATTTGTGTACTTTTTTGTGGTGAGCTATAGTGTCATTGACACTCATTATTTCAAGGGAGGAGAGAATCGGCTTATTGCAGAATATATGCTGCGGCATAGGGGAACTGGTCGAGGGAGTCATATAGCAGGCAGAAGTGTTCACAATCAAAGGTATTTCTGATAGTTTGATTTACTGCACGTTTCTCTGATGCATATTTTCTTATTGAAATGTGACATTACATGGTTTGTACGCATCATGGGAAATCATGGAAACCCTTGAAATTGCAGGCCTTGGAAAAACACACACAAAAAGATTTAGTATGGGAATTTCACTTACGTTTGATGGAAATTCTTGATTTAAGTGACAAATCTGTGTGCTTGTCATTTGGTTCGAAGTTTTATTTTGATGATTTCATGTGCTTCAAAAAAAGCTAAATGTCATGGAAAAGTCCTGGAATTTTACTGCATGGTCTCCATGTGTGCGAACCATGCATTAACATTTTTTATCTCTAAATTTCCCTTTCAGAAGTGCTCTTTTTAAGAGTCATGCAAGAAAGATATGAAAATTATAATGAAATTCTTGAAAAATTGATTATTTTCTTTGCTACTGTGTTGCAGAATTGAACGGCTATGGAGAGACTTGTTTGTTGGTGCTACAAGTTTTTACTGGAACCTGTTTCACAGGATGGAATCATCTGGTATTCTTGATCCGTTAAATGACATTCATCTTTGGGCACTTCATTATGTCTTCACTCCTAGAATTCAGAATCATTTGACACTGTTCAAGGAAGCTTGGGATAATCATCCTTTAAGGACTGCTAAAAACCACACCCCAAATCAGCTGTGGATTCAAGGACGATTAATCCAATGCAATGCTGAAGTTCTAACAGAGGTGTGTACCTAATGTTACATACAAATCTTAACATCAAATGCAGTAGTTTCTTCAATTTCAGCCAATAAATACCCGATATTTAAGGGTGAATATTTTCCCACAAATTTTGAGCGGTCTTGCTCCTTTTATTTTCACAAATAAGTCATATTGCAAATGCTGCTTACATCTTCAAATATCATTTTTAAGTTATCACTATACTGGAATACATGTATTTTTGGTGTAATCTGATGCTTATCACATCTCAATTTTTATTACTTACTAATAAGGCAATTTAATGTTTTAAGGAGACTGCTCAAATGTATGGTGTGGACTGGAGTGCCCCGGCAGTGCATGATACATGTATGTCAGCTGTTGAAGTGCCGGAGACTCCTGCATTTACTGAACTGTCCACAGCTGTGCTACACAGGGTGAATCCTTTGGCGGAGTCATGCAATTTTGGCAGAGATTTATATGAAAATGTACTTCTTTTAGCTCAGCAGTGTTCTTGAAAACTCACCAGTCTACGAGTTGACAAACCATGCACGAGTTGACACAAACTAATAACTGCTGTCATATTTTTTATGAAAATATTTTTGAATATGTTTACAGACTTTATGATAATGCTGTTAGAACATGTTGAAATGAAAATAAACACTGATATTGAACATGTTAATTACACACATGAATGCCTATATTTCCTGTAAAACTCACATTTATAAAAATTATTACTCGTAATATTTCGGGATCAAACTAGTAAACAATTTTATAAAACGTGTCTTGTATTAGCACCAATTAATGCTAAAACTGGTACCGTGTCTCTATACTTTGTTAATACAGTAAAACTCGCGTAAGTCGGCTCGGAGGTGGGCAGTACGTCGAAGTCGACAAAATGACGACTTACGCGTATGTCGGCACAAATATGCTAATCCCAAAAGTGTCGACTTATGCGAGTTTTACTGTAAAACTATAGGTAGAGACAGGGCACCAGTCTAACATTGGCCCTTGCGTAGCGGCGTCGGCTGTGTATAAACAAAATATAACACCCTGCCCATGATGTGTCAAGTACTTTCCAATAACCCAATGCACTTCATACAGCTCCTTGACTACGGAAACAATAGCCGTAACCAGGCAACAAACCAACACAGCTGCTCACCTCACGAGTTGCAACTGCTGTGCAAAGTCCTAACGTATTTACTTATTACCTAATTACCTAATACATAATAACCTATTTAAGTGAAAAAGCCTAAACGTTTCAAGACCCGTGGTAGCTTCGTGTAACATTTTTAAATTACTGAAAAAATGAAGAAAATAATACTCAAACCCCAGTTACTACAGCACTGGATTTTTCGTGCAAAGAATGAGAATGCACCCATAGCATCTACAATATTCTATGCTGCATGCTCCCCTACCTGTGCACTTACTTCAATCTTTGTTGTTATAAACTCTCTTAGATAGAAAGGCGCACTTCAAGGCTTTTAGCTGTTTACTCCTGCAGCTGGTTCTCATAACTGACAACTGACAGCTTCCTTTATCCACCTACGGGTGGCGCATAAGTCGGTACACACCTGTCCCGGTTTTACAATGTCAACCCTATGCTAGTCCAAAACCATGTGCCCCAATGATGCCCTCTTTCATCCACTCGCTGAATTTGTCATAGCTATCATGGCTTGTTGGCAAATATAACACATTCATGCATGTACTGGCTTTCGGCAACAACCCGTCAACAAATTCAATGGTGGGGGTAGGATGGAAACCCATTGGTGGCTCTCGCTCCAATGCTGTGCTGAATATTAGTACGTCTCGTAACTGCACTGTGTTAACAGGATCTGCAGATAAAAATAGCAATGTCAACATGAAGAGTTGCATGTGCGGCATATGCATATTACGTTTAATATAATAACAACAAGTGCCAAATGGTTACTTGTAGGGTTGAGAAGATTGCTGTATATGTGGGTAATTAGCATTCTAGTTTCGAGCCCTGGTCAATTATAACAGTCACAAGAAATCAGTCATTACCTTCACAATCTTCTACGAAGTCTCTCCAGTATGTCACTGCCACTTCCTGCACCATCCTAGTATTGCTGCCTGTTTCTGACGTATACGTTACTCGAAACATAGCAAGGACAGATTGCGAAGTCAGCTGGACCTCCGTTTTCATAAAAACTCGCTGGAACATCTTTCTGTGGTTCCAAAGCAGCGTTTTTATTCCACATGTGCTAGAATGTTAAAAAAACATAATTATGCATACGGGCATGAATAACCGGTTGCCACAATGCTTTGCGCTGTGGTGGACAAATTCACCGCATCTGGTCAGCCGGCAGCGTGATTTTTGGTATTTGATTTTTGATTTAGTCTGTGTGTTCAGTAGAACTGTCCCTGACCCTAGCTTATCCAAAACCTAACTAAATATTACTGGACTGCCGTAACTGTTGTTACGGTTACCATAGCGCTAGCCACTTTGTTGAAAATATTGCTTTAGTTTACAAAACTTCACCATGAATTATCAAATAATTAGTTACAGTGCAGTGCAAATAATTAGAATTAACACTGACGGAGTTCAAGTTGCTAAAACCTGTTGAAAACGAAACAGTACAGCCACATGTAAAAAAACAGTTAAATTTACATTGATGAGTCGCTGTGCACAACATATTCCTAAGAGTAGTAATGGTTTGCAAAATACTCCCAATGTTTGGAGATAGAATTAAGACATTTGTACCTTGTATCTGTCAATACCTTCTTTTTACATTGATCGCGCTATACATTAGAAGTTTCCAGGAAAATGGTAAATTTCAAAAATGTAAAACCAAATCGACGAGTTTGCATGGTATGCATGCACACCAGTTTTTTGAACTTACTCGAGTCCATCAAGGAAGTCATTCCATGCTGTGCTCAGTCTACCAACACAGTAAAATGTGCAGATGGCCTCCACGATGTCGGATCGATCACTTAATGATGTAATCGGTTTCGTATATCCAGCCACCCCCAGTAGAACATCAACTGGTGGTGCAGTGGTCAATGTAAACAGTTCTTCAATGCTGTCAGCATTAGCCACCTGAAACACAAATAGAAAGACGACAGGAGGAGAAAGGGAACGAGAGACATCCAGGAGGAAGGAGGGAAAGAGAGACAGACAGGAAGAGACAGGGAAAGAAAGACATACAGAAAGAAATTGGGAAAGAGAGACAGACAGGAAGAGAGAGGGAAAGAGAGACAGACAAGAAGAGAGAGGGCACGAGAGACGACAACAAGAGAGAGAGAGAACAAGAGACAGCCGGGAAGAAAGAAGGAAAGCGAGACAGATAGGAAGAGAGAGAGAGGGAGGGAGAGACAGACAGGAAGAAAGAGAAAGAAGGAGAGACAGACAAGAGCAAGAGCCGCAAAGCCAACGCTTCTCGCCATGACGACGACAAGCGCATACGAATCTAGCGATCGGTCGCCGCTCCACGAATAGACGCTGCTGAAGATGAAGAGACAGATGACAACTAGCGAAGCACCGTACGTCGATAGAAGAATAGGACCAAAGATGGCGTCCGTGCGTGCCACGTGCGTGCAGAGGTACTGGTGGCGCCACCGCACTCGTCTGCAGGCGTCCACGCGATTCCCGCGATTTTCTCTCCCGTAAAGCGAAACTTTCTGATTCTTCTCTCTCGCGACTGCCTCCAGAGTCTGAGTAAGCTTTGCGAATTCTAGCGTTAGTATTTTGCACAGGCAGACGATGAAAGACACGGGCAGCATGAAAACGTTCTGCACGTGCCACAGCGAGTGAAAGGGCGCCACCTGGTAGAACGTCGCTTCGATGCTTGACGTCACCACGTCGCCGTACCATTCGTAACCCCAGCTGACATCTTTCTGGTCGTAGGTGGCGTCGCGCTTGAGTCGCCAAGCCGACGCTGTCACTGCGGTGCGCGGGCGTCTCCCGGCGGCTTCTCTCTCACGGGCCACATCCCGAGCAGATTCATGCATCTGAACAGAGGTCGCAGCACGTCGTACCGGTTGTCTTCTTCCGCGGCCTTTCTCCGGAGCGTCTCCTCGTGCTTCGGTTTCTCTTCGACGTCGACGATGGAGACTCTACAATGCATGATGTCATCCGCGCGCGACAAAAAGGAATTGTAATCTTTCTTCCTTGCAATTTTTTTCTCACAGAATTTTCTCGTTTCCTCCGTTTTCCTCCCTTTACCTCTATTTCATCAACTCATCTATCGCGTATGAACGTTCCCGGAATCGTCTCTGCGCATGCGTTTCACGTGACGATGCGCATGCGCACTGCCGTTTTTAATGGCTTTCATATATGTTCACAAGCACAACACACGTCGCCAGTATAGTTACATACACACATGTCGAAAAGGATTGCAACAACAATTGTACCAAAAGGCCCGAAATGCATCGATGCACCGTAGTACTGTAGAAATAAAGCAATACAATGCCATTTGTCAATAACGTCAATGAGGCTTCAATTATATATATATATATATAGAGAGAGAGAGAGAGAGATGGGCGATGGAACGAGAGACGACAGGAACTGAGAGGGAACATGTGACGTCACCTAACCGATTCTTGGCGAAATTGTTTGGCAAACAATTTTGCGTTGGCGCCAGATTACCAGATTCGCACCTCTTTCTTGTGGGTTTTAAGCAAACGCGCAGTGAAATGGGAGGAACTAGAGTTTATTTTGCCATAAGGTAGTGTGATTATGCATGACACGAAGTATTTGCTAGTCTAGTACTGAAAAAATTAGCGTTTGATATGCGCATAGTGCGGCTTTAAAGAATGTGTTGAAAAAAGAGCCCACCAAGAGGCCGAGTAGCTGAAAGATTGCGTGATCAAGCCCCGCGAGAGGGCGCTGCTCGTCGTCCGAAAGCGTTTTATAATATTTACATCGTTAACCAGAGAGAGAGAGAGAGAGACAGAGAGACACAGAGAGAGAGAACGAGAGATTGAAAGAATAATATAAACGTATAAGCATATACACTGTATATAGGCCTGCACACGCACACCGCACACCGCACACCGCACACCGCACACCGCACACCGCACACCGCACACCGCACACCGCACACCGCACACACAACAACACACACACAACAACACATATATAACAATACATTATAGCAATACATTCTAGCAATCTTGGCTTTACTGAGCTGTATTTCAATTAACCTGTGACATCTGACACGCGAGCACCACGCCGCCTACCGTGAGAAGTAAGCCTCTGTCGATGACGAAGAAGTTACAGGCCGTGAGGCCGATAGCGGGTCCGGATAGCTTGGCGACAAACACCTGCATCTATTAAAAATCAATACAAATCGATCGGTAATCGATACGCCCGCACGGGTGGTAGATCTAGCGGGACGTTATGGACGCTCTGACCGCTCTACAAAGGTGACCGCTACGACGGGGTTGCCTGTATTTGCGTGACGTGGCTCGCGTTTGTCATAACACATTAATTATATAGGTACACAATCTGAGAGAGAGAGAGCGAGAGAGAGGGAACGAGAGACGAACAGGAAAAAAGAGGGAAAGAGAGACAGACAGGAAGAGAGAGAGAACGAAAGGCAGACACGAAGAGAGAGAGGAGATAGAGACAGACAGGAAAAGCGAGAGAAAGAGAGACAGACAGGAAGAGAGAGGAAGAGAGAGACAGACAGGAAGAGTGAGGGAACGATGGACAGACACGAAGAGAGAGGGGAAGAGACAGACCGGAAGAGAGAGGGGAAAGAGAGAAGACAAGAAGAGAGAGAGAGAGAGAGAGAGAGAGAGAGAGAGAGAGAGAGAGAGAGAGAGAGGGGGGGATGGAACGA
>NW_014577697.1:107394-110693 GCF_000485595.1 Priapulus caudatus
TTACACAGGTTACGAACTTAACAGCCATCTTATAAGAAATATAGTGTCTTTATTGGACATATCTGCAATTATTACACTTGAAAACAACATGCATTGTTTTACGTATAGCCATTTTAGTGATACATTGCATGTTAATCATATTTCAGTGTTTTTTGGTATTGCAAAATGCGGTGAACATATGAAACATTCACATGTTCAGAACATACCATACAAGTCTGGTTCAACCTAGCAAATAATCCATACAAATAAATTTACCTGGGAACGTCACTCTACCCATCCCTAACCCAGCGGCTTTTAAATCATTTTTTCGTGCTGTTTTGGAACTTTGTCGCAATCCATTTCTGCCAGGCAACAAAAGTTGTGGGTCCATGAGTTTGTTATGGGAACCAGTATACTTCCACTACCACCTTTTCTTTTCTTTGATACGGGATGGTAGGGTGCGAGTTGCGCTGCAACTCGGAAGAAACTGCGATAAAATACATGACACTTTAAGAAACCAATTGCAAACAATACATGGCTGTAAGTACGTCTTCTCAAGTGCATTTCAATACATTCTTAATAGTTTAAACCCTGCTGAACAGGCTGCTGCTCTGTTTCCTGTCGATATACTGCCAATTGGCTACCAAATGAAAATGAATTTATATCATTTCATCCCCGGCTCAGCATAGAGCTGGCTGACCATGGTAAAGACCTCCATTTTTTCACTCAGCATTCTTCTAGCCCTTCTGGGTTTCACCTGGCTGATCCCAAACACCAACCTTCTTTGTTTTCCATGACTATAATCCTTGAATAACCCAACTTCTGAGGTTAACAGGGCATATACCCGCCAAAAATATGGCCCAGCACACCTTTCCCCATGTGATTTAAATACATCACTGCAAAAAATGTTATCATTTTCAAATACATGTACACTAATATAAATACATGTAAACTGCTTACTGTTTCTGTCATTGTAGACTGGCCGAGCAGTGATGTCACTGGGGACAGGAGCAGGTGCAGGAGCAGGTGCACGTGGTTGCAGTGTAACTGGAGTCTGCTTAATATCTGGTATCAGCATCTCCGAAGCTTGCTGGAGCAAGCGAACTACCCGACTCTGGATTTCACTAGAATCTAGAATTAAACGTTTTTGTGGAACATATACGTGAGCAGCAGCAATCATACAATTTTTGGCATTAATCCCTGAGCCCTTCTTAAACACTTGTATTCTTTCTACATATGATAACTAATTATAAACTAGAAAGTCGGACAAAATACTTACTACTCGCTTGTGTTACTAGACTTACTACACAATAATATAGTTGTCATTGTTTGATAATTTGAAACATAAAAATGCTATTATTTATATGCATGCGTGAGGACGTGCGTGCGTTTTTTAATTACTGTAAATACTAAAATAATAACATAGCCCCGCATATATATGTCGAGGAGAAATGTTACGGCCGCAGGACATGAATGCTAACTGAAATCGCGTGAAATACACGAGCTGTGAAATTGTAAGAAATCGTCAAAACAAGGTGATGTTGCTGGGTGAAACAACGTATTGTCGCGCCTTTGCGACAACAAATTACCCCTTTCTAACTAGAAATTAGTTGACAACACCCTCAAGAAGACCTCTGTAAATTTTTAAGATTGTACGGTGTACCCCCACATTAACCAAAGTCACGATATGGGGTGTAAATTAACCCCAGCTAACACATCACGTTCCCACAACGTTGCTGGAATGTTGTAGTTTGGTTACGTCAGGAATCAACGTTGTGCACACGTTCAGAAACGTACCACACGAACGTTACACTCAACCTTCTCACAACGTTATGTAGTGACACGTTGTAAAAACGTTATTAGGACGTTTACATATTTTTCTATAGTTAATTATCATCTGTATATACAATATCATATGTTAATGTAAAACCGTTATTAATTATGGCAGGGTATTTAAATTTTATTGTCGTTATTTCTGTCAAATATTATCCAAGTTGTCACAACGTTGTAGGAACGTCTGTAATGTACATTTCCTCAACCAATTCATGTTATTGTTTGGAGGCAGAGACCATGACGACATGCAGCTAGTGTGCCATCAACATTATTATAAATTAGAACTGGTTGAAATGTCAGGAATAACGTTGTAGCAACGTTCCAGAAACGTACCACCCGAACGTTACACTCGCACCTTCCCTCTTGGAAAAAAACATGAATATTCAGGGATATGTACATGCATGAATCATGCATGTTTCTTGCATGGTTCATGCATAAATAATAGAATAGAACTACCCCTGCCCAGACAGGTATTTTGTGACTGTTTTGCACATAAAACGTGAATGAATTATTATGCATAAATTTTCATGTACCAAAAGTGAAACCGTTAAAATTAAAATTAATGGGTGATACATGAACAGTATATTCTCTGTACGAAGCATACACATTTCATGGCTGTTAATTAGCTAACAATAGCGTAATTGTCCCAATACATGAAATTTCCTGCCTGGTACATGAAGATTTTTCTGCTGGTTAATTGGACAACTACCCAATGCATGAAATTTCCTCGCTGCGTACATGAGATTTTCTGGCTGGTTAATTGGACAACTCCCAATACATTAAATTTCCTGCCTGGTACATAAGATTTCCCTGCTGGTCAACAATAGCGTTAACCTGTATGATACAAGACGCTATCTTCCACTTTACTACACTAAATCAGAGCCGTATATAGAGCTCTATATACGGCTCTGCACTAACTCTGGTAAGTGGGCCTTCTAGCGGCCGTTATGATCAAGAGCGGTAATCATTAACGCCCGTTACAATAGCGTAAGAATAGATACAAAGGCAATAACTTTGTTCCACGAAATACGTAGATTTTATGAGTGGCAATGCGCAATTTTGGTCGGCGTGAAAAATTCCCGCAGATTAATGTTTTCGGGAGCGGCTTGAAAACACTCGTAACACATTCCTTCACATTTTAACACGGTAGAATCGGTGACTTCTCCTGACAACATATAACGTGCATGATTTAAATTAGTTTTTTGTTAAAAATACGGATGTATGAGACCCTGGTTCTATGTTCAAGCTTGATTAAAAGGTTGATGTTGTGGTTTAATGTCATTTAGGTTAGGGTTAGGGTTAGGATTATTAATCATTAATCATTAATGATATCATTCAAAGTTGGAAACACTCCTAATGGAGCGTTAGCCCATATTTTCTCAGAAAAACAAAGTTTCCGGTGTGTCTTTCTGTCTGTCTGGCCGTCTGTCTATCTATCCTTTCATCCGTCCGCCGGTCCGTTTGTGCGTTTGTCCGTCCATTCATCC
>NW_014577697.1:115962-120448 GCF_000485595.1 Priapulus caudatus
AGAGAGAGAGAGAGAGAGAGAGAGAGAGAGAGAGAGAGAAAGAGAGAGAGAGCGCGTGCGTGTTAAGTCGATAGAACATGCAAACTATAAACGAATTGCTCCCATGTTTGAACGCTAGTGGCATTGCGTGGAGACAAAAACCGAAATCAGATGGCAGCACGATCGTGGGTGTCATATGTCAGCGCCCAAAAATGAAAATTTCGAAATTCTATTTTGTTTTATGACAAACGTGAACGCGTAATTATAGATATTTGTAGGTATGTGCTATTATTTATGAATCTACTGTCATAATATGCTCTCAAATTCTAGAGTAGAGTAGGCCTATCTCTTTAATTGTTTTTGCGTTTGTTGACAGAATGTAATCGTAGACCAGAGCACTCATAACTCCAGTTTGTGATGAAATAATGTAATTATACAAAAGTAGATGTTATAGCAGGTAATAGGTAAATCAATACAATCTATTTCATTGCTGGTCGGTTCATTTGTGTCGCGTTCGGCGTCATAACCACTCAAATATGTAATACTACGTGCTACCATCTCCATACGAAAATTGTACTACCGTTTTTATTAAAATTCTAATTTCGAAAATGACGATGTCACAGTAAATAGTGGCAGCAAATTTTTTTATTTCAATATGAAAACGCAGTTATCACGTGTGCATTATACGTCCTATTTGAGTTTGACGATATATGTATAATTATGTATAGTTCTCGTTGTTATTTAGGTAGTAGCGTTATTACGTACTTTAAGAAACACGTTTTTCTCAAATATGCTCATCGTATAATAAGATGTGATCCTGTAATCACCTCACAAACTTTTACGTTAAATCATTTGACCAATAGATGCCGCCACGAGCATAGCGATCAGCGCAAACGCAGCGCCGGTGGCGCTAGCGCCGTTGCAGAGCTCCGATTTGCAGTAGCAGACACTGCTGTCGCCGGCCTCTGTGCAGCCAACCTCGATGCCTGGAATTTCCAGGATGCAGTCCCGCTGCGCGCCAGCTGCAACGAACGAACAAACGCAGAGCCATGTTTTATGGTGTTCCAAAATTGCCATCGCGAGGCGTGCGGCTCTGCACGATTCAAATCGTCGCGCACGGTCTGATTGTACCTGGTACGCAGTTACACTGCTAATAAAGAAGAAGTCGCTTTACTAATAGCGAATACGTCACATTGTGGCTAGCTATCTCTCTCTCTTTCTCTCCATACACGCACGCACGCACGCACGCACGCCCGCACGCACGCACGCACGCACGCACACACTCTCTCTCTCTCTCTCTCTCTCTCTCTCTCTCTCTCTCTCTCTCCTCCTCTCCCTCTTCTAATCTCTCTCTCTCCTCTCTCTTTCTCTTTTCTCTCTCTCTGTTTGTCTGTCTGTCAGGTCTGTCTGTCTGTCTGTCTGTCTGTTCTGTTCTGTTCTGTCTGTCTGTCTTTCCTCTCTCCCTCTCTCTCTCTCTCTCTCTCTCTCTCTCTGTCTCTCGCTCCTCTCTCTCCTGTCCTCTTTGCTGTCCTGTCTCTCTACCTGTCTCTCTCTCTCTCGCGCGCGCGCGCTCTCTCTTAGTCTATGTTTATTTCCCCTCCATCTCTTTTTCCCTTCTCTCTCCCATAGCCTCTCTTTCTCTCTCTCTCTCTCTCTCTCGTTCTATCACTGTCTCTCTCTCTGTTTCTCTCTCTCTCTCTCGTTCTATCTCTGTCTCTCTCTCTCCCCCCTCTCTCACTCTCAGTTTCTTTCTTCCCTTCTCTCTCTCTCTCTCTCTCTCTCTCTTGCGCGCAATCGCGATCTCTCCTCTCTCTGTTTCTCTCTCCATCTCTCCAGTTCCTCTCTCTTTCTCCATCGCTACTTCGTCTCTTTTATCCCCACTTTCTCTCTCATGTTTCCCCGTTGCTTTCGCTCTCTCCTTCTCTTGAAATATAGCTTACCATCTTTCACTTGGAGTTTCAAGCACATTTCGCAGGCTGGTGCTCCAGTGACGCCAGCCACGGTTGAGATTTCAGTTCTTGTGTCTGAACCCGCAGTTGATTTGTAGCATTTCAGACCCATGGCTGTAAACAAAGCAAACACCCGAAATAAAAACGCGTCCATCTCATGGTGTAGGTAAAAGCGAGCAAGCTTCACGTAATATCGTAATACTATGTTCTATGCTCTAATCGTGTTCTGTAGCTCACCAGTAAAAAACATCGACGATATTATCGTCACTCTCGTCAATTTCTACCGGCACATAATCAGTCATAGTACGGTGATGCATTTTTGGTTACTCGTAGCAACGATGGAAAATCGCCTCTCTGCGTGGTTTCGATTAGAAAAGTCTGACTTTCTCGCAACTTATACACACGCGGATCGCTTTCATTATGCGGCTTAATTAATAGCCGCACATCTAAACACATCTACATCTTGAATGTCGTAGGGTATAAACATGAACACCCGGTTCTAAATGAAATGCGCAAACGATACGCTGGAAGCAAAGAAGCCAACATGGATAATAATTTCTCTTACCGAACGTGAGCAGGCCTAACCCGCAGACGATTGTTAGAATGAAGCGAGCCATCTTTTCGTCTGTCCGTGTACGAGTGGACGATGATGATGATGTATACTCTCCGCTAGAAAGGTTGCCCTGTTCTCCTCCGCTTCCAGTTCGACACTAACCGCCGGCTGGCGTATACCTCGTGCTATATCGGGCTTTTAGTGCGTGGGTGACCTCTGGTGGGACTTTGGCGCGCGTGGAGATCTGCATCGGTGGAATACTAGGAGCTAGGCGATGAGGAATGAACGCATCCTATGCGCGTGTTCATGTCCTGTGTCTAGATATGCCGGAAATCCCGGACATCCGCGTGTGTGTACGTTTGCACGTGCGTGTGCGTCACACGCGTCGTATACATACATATACCCATCTATATCTATGTACATACATATACCTAAGTCTTATCGCATCGACCATTAAAAACCAATATTAACATGCTAAATATTTGAAGAATTATATTTAATGCGTTCGTCTACATCAGGCGCTATATAACGGCATTAGATTGCTGTATAAAATTCTCAATCATGTGATCTTGTTTTCTCAATAAGCATGTACATAAGCATGTATGTTAACCGGAATGCTTCAACGCAGGCCAACTCCGAGTTGTCGCAATAAGTTTGTTTCTAGGAATCTAAGACCGTTAGATCCTAGTTGCGTTGCTACTATATAGGCGTTACTATTTAGCAGTGCATGTCGTTACATTATATTACTGTAAACAGGAAAGCGCGTTCATGTAGAAATGATGAAGAAGATTCAAACTTGTGTGGTAAACTGTACAACCTTTAATACTCATACCCTGTGTAGCCACATCATCAGACAATCGCACCTGTAAACAGACAAAGAACGCCGCACACGCGCGCATACGCGCGTGTGCTCACTCTCGCGCCTAGAACCAGAATCCCCTCCTCTCCTACATCTCTGTCTTATCTATTTCCCCCAAACTCCTACAAACATACTGCCCGCACATGTACCCGTTCTCACAGACTACGTCCTACCCCAATTTCACAGTGACCCTCTAATCTGTAACGCTAACCACGTTTACCATTCTCTTGCTAATACAACAATGTAGGCAATGACGCTCTGTTCTAACTAGCCATGGTCACCGTGTACAACAGATGTTAGCATTATCTCCTTTTCACCAAAAACGATGACTAGGGTAGTCCATCGACTCAGCGTCCTCGCTGCTTCTACACTTTAACCTGAACCTAATGGCCCTGTCACACATTGACGATTTAGCCAGCGTCTGCCGGACGTATAAAAAATTTGGTGGAAATACCTGGCGTATCGCTCGGAAAAGTTATGGTAAAGTTTTGGTAGATAAGTTAAGGGCGCGCTGAAGCACTTGCTTGAAGCAAGCTGAGCACGCTGAACACCGCTGGTATAACGTCGTAGTACGGCGAGGTCGTGCGAAAAATTTTGAGGCATCGCTCAAATTTTCCGACGTATGCAGCGTATGCCCATACGTCGCCGCATACGCGGGCCATAAGTTGTAAGTAATTATGCGATCTTTTTGGACCTGACCCGTTTTCACACACGGTTACTTATAAGGTTACTCATAAGTCGAAATACGTCGAGATAATGTCTAGCGTACCAAAACTTATTTCTAACTTATGAGTAACGTGCTTTGAAGCCTATGTGTATACTTATCTCCAAACGCATATTGACGTATGCAGAAGGTATTTGACGTGTTTCCGGACGACACAGAATTACTGAACGTGTTTCTAACATTAACAGCTAGCCTATAAATGGCGTATTGGGCAGCGTTTAGGGGAATTGGTATATAAAAATGGTATTGGCATGTTGATCTGCGACGAGTGATGTTGATACTGGTGATGACTAGTGCCGGTTATGATTTAATCGTCGAGGCAGGCAGCCTTTTTATAGGCTGCGACACGTGAACCGTCGGCGATACGCTACCGCGGCGCTATGCGCTAAGTTGTAGACTATCGTTTTGGGCATAAGTTGTGA
>NW_014577697.1:120473-124880 GCF_000485595.1 Priapulus caudatus
TGCGTAATGGGCGGATCGTATAAAAAATTATGTGGAAATACGCTGGCGTATCGCTTTCGGAAAAGTATGGTAATGTTTTGGTAGATAGAGCTTAAGGAGCGACGCTGAAGCACGCTGGAAGAGGGTTGCAACGCATGAATGCACGCTGAATAAACACCTTCCGCCCAGTATTGTGCGGGCTATATGGCGGCCTTGAAACGGCCATCTCGCAAATCAGGGCGGACTGAGCCTGAGAAAATGGGATGCGTCCGAAAATGGCGGAACATCGCTTTATTGTCGTAGTATTTCTTCTCTGATCGAGACACAAAGATGGCGATCGAGAGAGTCCGACTCAACGAAACAGCGTTAAATACATGCTACATTGAGAACGTGGACGGTTGTGATTGGGAAACTTCAGTCGCGTCGCACGGTAGTTGTTACCATACGCAATCGGGTGATGCATTACCAGTCGGTTTACAAACGGCGGTTCGTTCAGTTACTTATTGGGGCGCCAGTGGGTCGCTGAGACAATGACGTCAGCGTAATAACCTCTTAAAATCAATCGTTCACGATAATAATTGTCTTTCGAATTAAATGCTGGGTCAGAGGATTTCGCCTATAAAGGGAAAATCAACTTAGGCAGGCGTTAAAAGAGAGCGTTATTTAAAATGTGATTACTTGGTGACTAGGGTATTGGCGGTGACATATAATCGGTAGCAAGAACGCTCACGAATAATCTTGTCTCGAATTAAGGCTGTGCAAGAATTCTCGCTATAAAAGAGAAATTAACTGTAGCAGGCTAAAGAGGCGTGTGTGTTAATGTTTCTTGTGCAGCAGTACGTTAAGGAACTGGAGGATAAGATGGAGGTACGGCTGTTAAAAAAAAAAAGGCGCCGGAGCCTGTCCAACCGGCTAGCTGCTAATGCATTTGGCGCAAGAGTGAGAGTTAGGAAGGAATAGTCTGATTTGAGCGTTGGAGCCCGGTTATGTTCTAAAATGCGGCGATCAAAATGCGGATTCTTATCTCAGGAACACTTGGTGTCGTAATTTTTGTGATTTCCAGCATACATCTTATTGGCACAAACGTCACATTACAAAACTTAATTCGCATATATATCATCGTATTATCGTTTAGTCGCGCTTGCGGCGAGTTATTGCTGCGAATGTCATACACCCAATTAAAAACGCTAATACGATCAGAGCACGAGTTCTTAGAAACGGGAGCGATGGTCGGTCGCAGACAATGAATTCGTTTAGTGAAGCATTCGGAGCTATCAAACAAGTGTTACCGCGGGGACGTATTGCCAGCGTTAATGGATCCAGTAAATGCCGTTCACAGGAATTATGGGGCAGGACCAATAACAGTAATAGGTAAAGGGATGAAGGCCGTAATACTCGATCAGACAAGTAGCGGTCCACAATTATTAGACGTGTAGCGAGGCCAAAAGCGAAATGACTAGCTCTACTCAGTACCCGTCCCATACAATAATTAGGATCAATGACAGGTCGTTTGGAAAATGTGTAAGGTTCATTTGACCTTTTGTGCAATTAATGTATGGATAGTTCGCTGCGAGCCTCGGCTTCTTATTACTCATAATATAGTCACAATCTAGACATTTGTATAAAGACGGCATTATTTTACCTAATAGGAAATTCTCAAAGAAAAAAGCCATACATAACTTTTTGAGTTCGGGACTGTTAGTATAATGAACGCCATAAGAGTAAAGGCTGGAGAAAGTGATCTCAGAACCGTTCACACACGGTTACTTATAAGTTACTGCTCGAGTATTTTTGGAAGGATACGAAAAGGTACTACGGTGAGTAAACTAAGAGTTGGGTGTCTTAGCGAAACGCGAAAACAAATTATTCTAATTAGTGGTCAGATAAAGACGGGTGGGTGGATGGCGTATGTGAGCCTAGTGTCTGTGAATGCGTCATAAATTACATTCATAGACGCATAATCTGAAATCGTAGAGCTAGGGAAGGAATTTGGGATCGTTGTGCGTGACCGTAACGAGTAAGCATGCTATCCCATTCGCAGAGAGGCATAGCTTAGAAGTAAGATGTTTCTCGTTGAACTCCACAAGAATGCTTACGTCTGTATATTAATTTAATCGCGTCACTTGGGCATGCGTCTCTTAAAGGTGAGGGCAATTGGGAGTTATATATATATGGTGTGTCAAGGACCTAAGATAGTGATTTGAGCAAGTGTTATGTTACGAATAACCGAATATGTCCTCCGATATATCGTGAAGTGTTGGAATGTCAATGAACGTGTAGAACCAGTAAGACGTTCAAATACATTGGGAGTGCGGTCAGCTATAGAATTGTAGTGAGATCAAGTCGTTACTGTCTCAGATCACAACCACCATGCCGGACTAGCCCCCCCGAGCACACACACTCCACCACTACACACACACACACGCCCCACGGGTTCTCCCCGGGCGGCCGTTGGCGATAGACGGCGCGAGACGGACGCGGAGGAGACGGCTACAGGGCGGGCTGCTTATAGCGATAAAGGTTAGAGCTATCGTTCAGGCGACATCACAAGTTGATTGAACGCCGGCACACACGCTAAGCCTGGTCGTTCTAGGTATAACTCAGTTATCTTAATAATGTTCATCCGAAACGTTCTAGTATAGGCGTTGACTACATACGTTTTAGTATATACTATCAAGCTCGATTAGGAACGCTATGTATAGGTACGCGAACCAAAATATGAGAAAGAACATGCGATGAGTTCCACCCACCGCCACCCCAGTGTTTAAGAGCAATTCTGATACGTCCGCATAGCGCTGATCTCGTAAACTTCGTCATTCGTGTGACAGAGGCATAACCAATTTTCCAAAAAAAAATACTACCCTAATAGTCTTCGCCTAACTACAAAGCCCACGGCGGTCACGAGGAACGTCTTTTCTGTGCCCGATTAAACACCCCGCGACAATGCAAATCACACACACAAACATAACAACAATCAAAATACAATAAGAAAACACATATGAAGCGTAGAAAACAAGTAACGATAAAGTTCGATCACAATATAAGTCAGAAACTCAACACATTTGGCATGAACATTCTGATATCGCTGCAATTACTCTCACTCTTGCGTATTTTTATGGCTGTAACGTACGTGGCGTATGCGTATACAGACACGCATTACCGAAACCACGTTATATCTGGATTATATTCTCATAATCCCAGGGCACACAGGGGCCCATGCACACAGGCATTAATAAACACAGCACTGATGTGGTACTTGTCACTTCCACACATCATACATCCAACAAAAATCATCATATATCATCCATCATACATCATACATCTTACATCATACAGCCAACCAAAATACGCAAAACTGATTTCATATTTTCGATGAAATGTTTTTGGCCTATAATCAAACTCTAATTGAAGAATGTGTTTAGCGGTCTGACAATATAGTGGAAACGTACCGCCACTGGTTAGCACAAATTCAAGAAAACGATCCCAAATTTCTAAACAAAGTTTCACGAAAAAGATTTTCCACACACACAAAAAACGGTCACACGCATATATCATGAACAAAATACCGCGTACATAAAACAACCATAAACCTACATACATACATACATACAATGTCAGGTAAGCTTGAGAAACAACTATATATGTCTTCATTATTATAAATATTGTTCCGCTCCGCAAGTAGCATTATATATGCCATGTTCCTAACTAAATATACTCTGCCGTAGGCCTACTGAGCGTCGCACTTTTCCCAAAATAACATCGTCTGTGCTTGCCATCACCGCGTCGCCAGCCCTCTATAGCATCCAACTATATACACCTGTGCGTAACTATATTATATCATACGGTTATCTACTGCGCCTTCTTATCTTACACTTACAGTACAGTACATTATCTTAGGGTGCTTACACATCTAGCGTATCTATATTCCGTGCTCCCTGACACGTTATGTGGAGGATTCCCAGCGTATATATGCTGTGACAAAAATCCCCGTAGTCCTTCTCTCGGACCATATATACGCGACTTTATACCGTATGCACCCTATAACGCTCTATTGTGGCACAAACCGTCCGCACAGGCAATATCGTCAGTATACTCAGTAGTCAGGCGACAGTTAACAGCGTGAGCACAGCGAAATGTATACTAGGAAAATTGCAACACTTACCACGGCATTATATATCATCCTCTTCTTTCTTCCAGCTTCTTCTCTCGGCTTCCGTTGCTGTCTGCTCCGGCGTCTCGGCATTGCCTTCTTTCCTTCTGACATTCCCTCTCTCTCTTCTTCTGTCTCTCTTGCTCTCTCGTCCGCTCTCTTTTTATCTCGCTCCAATCTTCTTCTTCCTTCTCCAGTTTTCTTCCGTGGCTCCGTGGCTCGTGAATCGTTTGCAGTATAAGGTCTTTCGCGATCTCCACGATCTCCAGCCGATCCTC
>NW_014577697.1:128048-130903 GCF_000485595.1 Priapulus caudatus
CCTTTTTTTATTATGCACTTAGTTGTCAGCTGAGTCTTAAAAGCAGCACAACACACTTTTAGTGGTTTATTTTCGTTCATTTGTATTTTTAAAATTGTAATTTGTCTGTGTATACATTGGGATATAATCTATAACATGGTATAAAGAATTAAGTTTGTTAAAATCAGCTGCTATTCATCTTTTTGATAATTTCATCTATGGTGACTTCACTGGTGCAGATCTCTGCCAAATTGACCAACTAATTTGGTTAAAATAAGGTGATATCTATACGTTTGGAGAAAATAGTATTTACTTTTTAAAATCTGCTCATTATTTTACGATGAAAGTGACCCTGAACTGATAGCGTGCTATATTGACGGGTTTAATTTATTGACCTATGCATTTAGTTTAGTTTAGTTTTCATGTATTATTTTGATGTAAAGCGAATTCCAATGATAGGAGAGACACGTGCATATGTCACCAACTGTGTATTTGAAAGGCGAGACGAGGTTTGCAAAGCCAGAGAGTCATATTCATAATAACTTGGCGCAATTTCATAACAATGTTGTATATCCAGAACCTTTGACTACACAGTATCATAGAATCGTTCGAACTGTTTTTGTCAAAACATTGCGTATTCTTTGTTTCTTTGTTACGAATCTATCCTTAGAATTAAGTAAAAAAAGGGTATAGAAAGGTAAACCGAGCCACCCGCTACCCTAGAGTGTCGGCTTAGGATTAGCCTTGCGTGTATACCATGCTGGTGGGAGGGTAATCTATCTTCTATCTATCCCGGAATCTCTATCAGTAAATTGAGTCCGTGTGGCTGGATAGGGTTTAGATTGTGAATTCAGTACGCTTCTCTTTCCTTTCTGATGGGAATCGTATGAGTGAAGGAGGGGGGGGGGTGAAAGTATTTCAGAAAACTTTAGTAAGTATATATGTGGCTGAATTTGCTCTTAAAAGTTGTTCCTACGCGTTTTGCCCGAGCAACACCAGGTACCAGGCTAGTTGTATATAAATATATATTAGATATATATATATATATATATGTATAATATACATATATATATATATAATAATATATATTTATATACATACCAGCCAACCGTACAGCGCGCGCGCGTGTGTGTGCGCGCGTGTGTATGTGTGCGCGCGTGTGTGTGTATTTGTCTGTGTGAGTGAGCGTGCGTCGTCGCGTCGCGACGAGCCATTTTTTTCGGTCACAAAATCGACAGTCGTAACATTGAATCGTACTTGTTTTTGTCTGAGTATCTCATCTCTTAGCAACGCGGATCTTTAGAAATCGGCGAACGTGCTCGTGTTGAAAACAAACTTATCCATTGCCATATATATCATTATATACCTAAATATAGACCATGCCAATAATACCACGCAGGTGGAATCATGCTTCTGTATGGGGGACTGACTCCATATGTCTTTGGCCGACCGCAACGCATGCGCATTGAGGAACACGGAGCGGCTCCTGGGAGTGGCTTAGCTCGCAAGAGATGCAGAAATTGTTTATCTCATACCTGAGGTTTGGTCGTAGTAAGTTGAGGCGTTGGCCGAGAGCGTATAGGTGGAATTTTATCTAATGTAGGTCACATGTCTGAATAATATAAGCTGAAGCCTATAACCTAGAAGTATATGACTCGTTCGTTGCTCAGCTTCTTGTAACGGCACAGCTAGGGTTTATAAATGCGCATCTCTTACAGGACAAAGTTGTTGTGTTGCATTGGGGTTGGTGTAGTTTGTGTATTGTTTCTCTCTTTTCAGCTTTTCGTTTCAGGGTTTTAAGGAATTGTTGCACAGATGGTTTACTTGGCAATTCGTGTCAGGTATGGTTTCATATCATTGTGGTCAGTGAGATTTTGTTGGCGGCAGTGTTTAGCCATAGCGTTGGGATACCATGGTACTGGCTTTGGTACCATAGGTAATAGGTTGTGTAAAACTTGTGAATAGTTATTATGTGGGGAGGCGGGATGTGTTCAATGAAGGAGTTATTGTAGACGGTATGATGGACAAAAGAAGGAATTTATTTGATGTTGGGCTCTATTTCGTCAGGAACAGGTGTGTGTGTGTGAGTTTGTGTGTGTGTTAGATATGGGGGCTTGGGAGTTAGTTAAACAGGACATTTAGATCAGCGGGACGCTGAATTCGATGATGGTATCATCGTTTTGTTGAAGTGGGAGATAAATGTAACGCATGGTTTACACATGTTGTACAGATGTTACATTGAATTAGTAATTGTAGATAGTATTGGTTGTACATAGAGAAGGTTGGGCGTTTAGCATATAGATTAGAAATAGTTAGACTGGGGGAATATCAGACTGGTAGACGCCGTATACACAGCTGTTGACCAGTTGTGCTCTCGCGCGTAATTATTTGAATAGAGAGAGAATGGTGGTGTGTGATTGGTGGGAGTAGGAAAAGCTTGGCGGTGATTGGATGCGGGGTTGATATATAAGGGCTGGGGAGCATTTGAACGAGACGGTTGGCACGGTTGGAAACTGACGGTTGGAACAGGACAGGACGGGACGACGAGATGATGACTGTTTGTTTGTAAACAATATATTTCTTTAATTGAACACAAATTCTATGTCTTCTTGATTATTTATACTCTAAATTATAACATACAAACTACGTCTCTACATTTGGTGCTACGTGACAGACGTACTACTGGGTTTTGCAATACACGTAAGGTACATCGATTTACTATTCGATCTACGGACCATACGCAAGGAAGATGGAGAAGGAAGAACAACGAAGAGCGAGACGTGGGAGAGAACGGTGGATCAAGAAATAATGAAGAAGATTCAAACTTGTGTGGTAAACTGTACAACCTTTAATACTCATACCCTGTGTAGCCACAT
>NW_014577697.1:130913-136323 GCF_000485595.1 Priapulus caudatus
ATATATAATATTAATTTCAAGAACTAATAATTCGCTAGGAATATTAGCTTTCGTTAATATCTATATCAATTTTCCTGCGCCTTATTTTGTGGCGCGGCTTGAATTTCAAGTCAATCGTTATTGCTGTCGGATGGATAGGAAATTGCATCTACGGGGTTTCATCATGAAAAATTTCCCCCGCGTTCAATATTAATTAATTAATTAAAACACTCCGGACATCCCCCCCCCACCGCCAGGACAACATCGTTTTTTCACAGGACGCCCCATCTTCTGTGTCCTTCATGTTCCAATCCTGGATCCCGTCGCCATGGTTACTGTAACGCTGCGTCGCTCGCGCATGCGCAGCGCTTCTGTCAGTTATCCGGGGATTCTTGTGTGTGATGATATTAATGTGAGGGATGGTGAGCACTTTGCGGTGAGAGTGACGGTGTGTCTGTAGGTGCTCCCGCTGTATTTCCACCCTGCCTTGTCACGGCGCCTTCACGGCCGCAGCACACGCGAGCGTTAGCTGATGATTGATTGATGTACCCCGCTGGTAACGGAATTAACAGCGAGAGCGAGTGTTCGTCTTATGAAGCTGATAGCCTTGCGATGAGAGAGAGGGTGGGTAGAGATGGGAGGGGAGGGGAGGGAGAGGGAAGAGAAGGGTATTTACCATAGAAAATTCGTGACGTAGTCAATTTAAGGACTATCCTATTACGTGATACCTTCATAATGCCTTGGTCGATAATATAACCCTTGAGTGCAGTTGAAAAACATCCCTTCTTTTTCTCTTCCACTTCCCCTTCTCCCTTCTCATTCTTGTCTGTCGCTCTCGTCCACTCTCTCCCTTCTCTTTTAACACTTTTCGTGTTTCTGTTTATCTCACTCCTTTATCATTTGCCTTTCAATGCAAGCGGCGTGTTCGTTCTATTCTGACGTTTACTTTTATTTGCACGCATCTTTCATCATGCCGTATAGCGAGAGATGTGGCCACCCACGGTGCGTCACATTTCTACGTCCAGCCACAGATGCTGTTAGATATTGTCGCGTAAAGTTCAACATCGTTAGCATTGACGAAGCGATGTTCGCCCATCCTGAAATACAAGGCTGGCAATGCAATCCGGGCGTCCTATATATTACAGTATATTAGGCAATATAATTTATTTATGTATATATATATATAGATAGATATATATATATATGGTTAATAATATATTACAATAGGCAATCATATATATAAATACTTTTTTTTTTTTATCTTCAAAATGGTTCTTTCCCAGAGACTAAATAGTGCAATGGTGGACAATTGGCGGAAGGCTACTGTTGCATGCCTCTTATAATGAGCAAGAGTATTATGTTCATCACAATATGCTTTACAATCGAATGCGTTTATATGATTGCATTGCTGCGCAGCATTAACGCGGGATTATTTTTGATCGGATTGGGAGACTGCCGGTATAACATAATACCTCCGCTTTGCTTGCATGGGATTTAGTTAATCTGCTATCGTAGGAGAAAGTTCTTGCGGACACTTTACGGAAACACGCGAACGACGCCAGAGACAGTTATACGCCGCCGCCGCCTCCCCCCGCGCTTCCTCCCGCGCACCCATCCACGCACCCACCCTCCTGCTCCGCTTCCCTACGCCGCCGCCGCCTCCCCCGCGCCTCTCCCGCGCACCCATCCACGTGACACGTATCCTCAAATTCTTACCTGATGAGATTGTTTTTCAGCTATTTAAAAATCCAAAAAATCTGGGCGATTTGATATATTGATCACGCCTTTAAATGCTTACTATGGGCTATGTATGAGTCACGTGTGTTTGTTCACATTGGAATAGCAAAATAGGAAGTATAATGCAGCAATTTAACCATAAAAAGTGAACAGAATCACTTACATTTTGTGAAAAAGTGGACCGAATATTTTTACTTTTCCTATTTACGCAATCACTTTAATTAGATGTGCGTGTGCGTGTGCGTGTGCGTCACACGCGTCGTATACACATAGCTATATCAAGTCTTATCGCATCACATCGACAATTAAAAACCAATATTAACATGCTGAATATTTGAAGAATTATATTGAATGCGTTTGTCTACATCTGGCGTTATATAAAGGCATTAGACCGCTTAATAAATTTTTAATGTTGTGTCTTTATTTTCTCAATAAGCGTGTACATGTGGGTAAACCAGGGTGCCGCGACACAGGCCAGCTCTGTTTACTTTACCACGCGATAAATAGTTGTAAATATAATAGAGCACGGCCAAAACGACAATTACATACTTTATGGAACACTCCGAGTGACTGTGTATCGAATCGCATCTCGATCTGTGATAGCACGGACAGATCTAGAACGTACTGGTTATTAATTTATATCCTGCTTCCACACGCTTCTCGTGGGTATACATGCGAGAAAATATGTCACTGTAATGTCACAGTGATTATGCATTTATATTAACCAGCCAACACCGCAGCGCCATCTCAATCTCTATGAACAAAATATGTTTGTGATACCAATCGTTGTTAAGAGTGTTTAATTAATAATTGATTAATCGATCGCCTGATCTGATTCTATTACGTATGAGGTAACGAATTATTACTCTTCTCATTATTCTATAAAAAAAAACATTATATATTTATATATCATCATCATCAGGGTGCCATATCCATCTGGACGTCGGCTACCACAGATCGCCACTGTCGCGTTCCGTGGTGTATTCTTGGATAAATACGTGATGAGGTCTCCAACTCTCTTTCACGTCACAGTTATCAGCGGTTCTTCTTCTTCTCGGGTCACTATACACTACACTCGGCCTACCCACTGCTGCACACAGGACTTGGCACGGTGGTTGAAAGCCTCAAAGTCTCCAGGGCTACAGGGCTCTGGTAATAGGGGGCATTTCAGGAGATGTCCCATAGTTTGGTTCTCCCCGCAGTCGCATTTGGTTGGGCCATCTTCAGTGTATCCCCATTTCTGCATGAGTGCCCTGCATCGACCAAACCCTGTCCTGAGGCGATTTAGGCATAACCACGTCGGCCATACCTCGTTGGCTCCGGGAGGGAGAGATTCCTGGGGTCTGAGTGAAAGCTTATGTTGGCTTGCCTGAAGATGCTTTGACCATTGAGCGATCTTGTAGTTTTGGAGGTTGCCATCCAGGGGTTGAACCGCGTGGATAAAACTGTGCCTGGACTTTAGTCTCTTCTGTACTGTTTCATGATGGAAGCGGGGGTGGCGAGGGTCATTTTCTTGGTTAAGTTTCTCTACTTGGGATGAAGCCATTCGTCTAACGTGTGGAGGAGCAATGCCACAGAGCAGGCAGAGGTCATCTACGTTGGTTGGTCTCAAGCATTCAGAAATGGCTCTGCAGGCAATGTTCAGAACTGGGTCAATTTTTGCAGCATGGCGCGACCTACTCCAGACAGGGCACGCATACTCAGCCGCAGAGTTGCACTGGTCGATGGCAGTGGTTCTGATTGTTCCGGCGTCTGTTCCTCATTTAGTAGTGGCCAACTTCTTTAGAATACTGTTTCTAGCACCCGCTTTGGCCTTTTGGCTTTATCTTGATGATGTGATTTTTGTAAGTTAGAGAGCGGTCTAAAGTAACACCTAGGTAGACTGGGCTATAGGTATGTTTCAGCCATTTCTCATACCATTTGACTTTCAGTTCGCGTTTCGCCTCCTTGTTCTTAAGATGGAAGGCACTTATTTGAGTTTTCCCGGGATTGGCTCGTAGATGGTTTGCTGTGTAGTAGGTGGTTAGGCCTGCGAGTGCATCGGTGATGGACCGTTCGGCTTCGGCAAAGGACCGTTTTTGTGAAGCAATGCAGAGGTCATCTGCATAAAGGAAACTACTGGTGTTTGTGTGTACTGGCTGGTCATTCAGATTAAAGAGCAGAGGGGCCAGGACGCTCACCTGTGGAAGGTCATTTTTCTGTCTACGCCATCTGCTACGGTTACCATTGAGATCCTCGAAAAACCGCCTGTTTGCCAACATGTTCCTGATTAGCTCTGCTACTCTCACATCCTTCTGGTGGTATAGTTTTTTGGTTAGAATTCGATGGCTGACTGTGTCGTAGGCTGTGGAGAGGTCAACAAAAACTGCTCCAGTAATTAACCCTTTCTCATACCCGTCTTCGATGAACTGGGTAAGGTTAAGGAGTTGGCTTGTACATGATTTTCCTGGTCTGAAACCTGCCTGCTCTGGGATGAGGAGTTTATCCATGTAAGGGGTCAAACGGTTGAGAATGAGTTTTTCGAAGAGCTTTTATGTGTGGCAGAGCAATGAGATGGGCCTCTAGCTAGCTGGACTAGCTGAGTCTTTACCAGGCTTTATTATTGCAATGACTCTGGCTTTCCTCCACAGCTTTGGGATGTTGTTAGTGCAGAGGCAGCTGTTAAACATATCAAGCAGCCATTGAACAGCGGGGCCGAAATGCTTGATCTGCTCACACAAAATATCGTCAAGTCCAGCAGCTTTATTATTTTTCATCAATTTGATACTATTAGTCAGTTCGCTCATATTAAAAGGTCTTGTGAAGTCTTGGGTTTCTTGTGTAGTAATGCAGTACGGCGTTTTAGCTTGGAGATGGAGACATGGGGAATTTGGCACATTACTTGTGCAAACGTTCAGCGACGGCCGGCGATTAGACCCAGAAGACATTAGCTACATACTTAAGAGCAGACATAATTCAGCGTGGACAGAATTTATTTCAGAATGGTACGAACGCATTAACTTCAACAAGAATGCGACGCGGTTTATCAAACGGCCATAATTAAGCCGGCAACGTCGACGGTGGTCGGCGCTCCTTTTTACGTTAGTCGCGACCGGTCGTTACATCCACTGCCCGCGCCATAAATTAGTGGAAGTCTAAACAGGTCGCGACGACAATGCGGACGGATTAAAAGAGAGGGGTTTTGGAGAAACGGGAGAGACGACGGCAACTTCAGATCGGTACGTGTACACTGCTTTTATCCGTGTTTGTAATAAAACTGTAATTGTCACCGTTTATACAACTGTTAGGTCTACTGTCTACGTACCATATATTCCACTCTACAATTTGGCGCCGTGACACAAAGAACCAGGGTATTCCTTTGCCAAACAACGAACTAAAAGTACTATAGCTACACGATGCACGAAAGTCGAGAGAAACAGTGAGTGAAGACACATGTAACAATGAAGAAAAAGAAGAGGAAGAAAAAAGACAGAAAGCCTATGACTATTGGACTATTGTGCCGTAGGAAGGAAGTGTTGACGTTTTCGCCATACGACCAGTGCGTATGGAAATGCCTACGAACAATGAAACACATAAGCCAGAACTTTGCTTGTACGACCTGGCTATCGACGACACGAGGAACAGCAGAATACGATCACGACGACGTGAGGAACAGCAGAATATGATCACGACGACGTGAGGAACAGCAGAATAT
>NW_014577697.1:136333-137780 GCF_000485595.1 Priapulus caudatus
CTTCCACACTTTTCTACTACTATGGGTCATGTTATGTTGTGGACTGGATGAGTTCCTGCCATTTCCTTCGTCTGCCTTCTGCTATGGCTTCAGTTAGTCTCTCGCCAGAGTCAAGCGTGCGGTCACCGAATGGATCATTCTGAAAACAGTTTACATAGTCCTCAAAAAGTGCTTCGGAGTCACCCGTCAGACCTGGGATGTAACTTGTGTGGCATCCTCGAGGTATGTTGTTCCTGGGTGATTTCTTGATCATCTTTACGAAGGTGTCATAGTTAGTAGGGGGAGCAAGTGGGTGCCGGACTGCATCATCGAGTTCTTTAGCAAATTTTTCCTAATTAGCTTTCTTCAGGTTGAAACGTCGGCGGAAAGGTACCGATCGAGGTGTAACTACGGCGTTAAAACTTTAAGCCCAATGGGCCGGTGTTGGGAGTGTGGTATTGGGTCCAGGACAACCTTCTCACATTGGCCAGCAATGCTGGTAGAAACAAACACCAGGTCAGGGTTGTATCCACGCCTCCATCTGGAACTGTTGAAGGAGCAGGGAAGCTTTGCGTCATGTATAAGCGACAGCTGATTCACCAAGTGCACCATCTTTGTTTGTTTTTGCATACCCCCAGGTAACATTATGGCTATTGAAATCTCCTATAACCACATTGATACGGCCATCAGTAACCTCGCAAAGAAGGTCTAATATCTCACGTGGCGGTTTATAGACAGAGCTGACAGAAATTCCCATGAGCTCGATGGTAAGAGCTTCAATGTTAGCATCGTCTGATAGAGACCTATCCACAATTAGCCCATTACGTACAAAAATCGCACTACTGTATAGATTATGTGGGTTCTCTGCTATAAGGGTCATTCCGGGGATTTGTGGGCGATTACGTGAAGGTTCGCGGTGTGGCTCCTGAAGGCAAAGAATGTAACATTTGTTTCTCACACACAGGTTAGCCAGAAGATCTTGTTTGACGCCTGAGAGACCTTCAATGTTGGATGAAATGATACTCAGTGCCGGCCCTGATAAGGGCCCGTGCTGTCGACACTGAAACTTGCCATATTGTTGGTCATAGATAGACATAATGAGGTGTAGTGTAGTCTTCTTCTTCTTCTTTTTCTCGGGTCACTACACTACACTCGGCCTAGCCACTGCAGCACACAGGACTTGCACAGCACGGTGGTTGAAAGCCTCAAGGTCTGCAGGGCTACAGGAGACGTACTGTAAGGTACTAAAGGAAGGTACTGTATTGTAGTGTAGTAAAAGGATTTGCAGGTGAGAAACCTGACAGGGGCCGCGACGTGAACGCTCCTTCTGTGGCCCCCCGTTATCAGCGGTGAGCCTAACCTTTGCCTGAAAAAGCATAACCTACAAGTGTGTGTGTGTGTGTGTGTGTGTGTGTGTGTGTGTGTGCGTGTGTGTGTGTGTGTGTGTGTGTGTGTGTGTGTGTGTGTG